>NC_135958.1:77301401-77496401 GCF_053455715.1 Rhinoraja longicauda
CAGAAAGCTGGAGTAGGGAGACAGGCAGCGTCTGTGGAGAGAAGGTTCACGGGGGATGTTTCTGGTCGAGACTCTTCTTCATGCTGAGAGTCAGGGGAGAGGGGGACATAGAGATTTATTCACAAAATGCTGGAGTAACTCAGCAGGTCAGGCAGCATCTCGGGAGAGAAGGAATGGGTGACGTTTCGGGTCGTAGACCCTTCTTCAGTCTCGACCCGAAACGCCACCCATTCCCTTCTCTCCCGAGATGCTGCCTGACCTGCTGAGTTACTCCAGCATTTTGTGAATAAATCGATTTGTACCAGCATCTGCAGTTATTTTCTTATACTAGGGAGGCATAGAGATGTGGAAGGGTGAGGTGTGAAACCGAGACATCAAAGGGGATGAGGTTCAAGGAAGATATAGAATAGATCTTTGTTAACGAGGGGAAGGTGACAACAAAGCCAGCAGAGATAAAATTTACGTCAGACTGGTCGGAGAATTCGGATGGGGAGAGATGGAGTGAGAGGGAAAGCAAAGGTTACCTGAAGTTAGAGAAGTCAATATTCAGCCTGAAGAAAGGTCTCGACCCGAAATGTCACCCATTCCTTCTCTCCAGAGATGGTGCCTGTCCCGCTGAGTTACTCCAGCAGTTTGTGTCTACCATTATCTGAATGGTGTTAGATTAGGAAAAGGGGAGGTGCAACGAGACCTGGGTGTGCTTGTACATCAGTCACAGAAAGTAAGCACGCAGGTACAGCAGGCTGTGAAGAAAGTTAATGGCATGTTGGCCTTCATTGCGAGAGGATTTGAGTTTAGGAGCAAGGAGGTCCTACTGCAGTTGTACAAGGCCCTGGTGAGACCGCACCTGGAGTATTGTGTGGAATTTTGGTCTCCTAATTTGAGGAAGGACATTATTGCTATTGAGGCAGTGCAGCGTAGGTTCACCAGGTTAATTCCCGGGATGGCCGGACTGACATATGAGGAAAGATTGGGTCGATTAATCATGTATTTACTGGAATTTAGAAAGATGAGAGGGGATCTTATAGAAACATCTTAAATTCTAAAAGGATTGGACAGGCTAGATGCAGGAGAAATGTTCCTGATGTTGGGGGAATCCAGAACCAGGGGTCACAGTTTAAGAATAAAGGGAAGGCCATTTAGGATGGAGATGAGGAAAAACCTTTTTCAGCCAGAGAGTTGTGAATCTGTGGAATTCTCTGCCACAGAAGGCAGCGGAGGCCAATTCACTGGATGTTTTCAAGAGAGAGTTAGGTTTAGCTCTTGGGGCTAAAGGAATCAGGGGATATGGGGGGGAAAGCAGGAACGGGGTACTGATTTTAGATGATCAGCCGTGATCATATTGAATGGCGGTGCTGGCTCCAAGGGCCGAATGGCCTACTCCTGCACCTATTTTCTATGTTTCTGCAGACAACTAACTCAGCATATGCAGAAACAAGGAAATGCAGATGCTGGTTGAAACCAAAGGTATATTCGCTGGTCAATAGACAATGGACAATGTCGGCGGGGACTTGGTGGGAAGAAGGGCCTGTTCCACGCTGTATCTCTAAACTAAACTGAGATGCTGCCTGACTCGCTGAGTTCCTCCAGCACTATCTGTTGTGTTTGACTCAGGTTTGTAGGTTAATTGGCTTGGTAAATGTAAAAATTGTCCCCAGTGTGTGTATGTATGTGATAGTGTTAATGTGTGGGGATCACTGGTCGGCACGGACCCGGTGGGCCGAAGGGCCTGTTTCTGCGCTGTGTCTCTAAACTAAACTGTGTTGAACACTGCAATTATGATCAAAAAGAGGTGGAACATATTACAGGGGAGGTCCATAAGTCAACGTGAAAGGCCTTCTGCAACTTATTTTACAGGACACTTAATTTCTTCTGCCTTTCTGCCCTGTATACTTTATTTATGTACGATGGTTTTCACCTTAAATATTTATTCATTTGTAAGCCACTGTTTAATTAGAAAAATATCGTATTTGGCTGCTTATGCCCCAATAAATACTATTAAAAATTATGTAGAATATAACAAACTTGGCTCAATATGAATAACGCTTTAAAAGGTAACTATCCAGTTAAAACAGGAATATGTGATGGTCAAGTGTCCTTTTTAACCTAAGGACCAGTCATTTGAAGATCTATTTCTTCTTCTTAAGCCCTTTGCTCCTGTAGAGAGCATAGGCCATTGACAAATATCCTCCCCCTCACTCGGTTGTTGGCGGTTCTTTCAAGATCACCCCAGTAGTTGAGCCCACTCCCAGACATGTTTGCCTGGACACCTCTTCTCCAGCTGTTCCTGGGGCAACCCTCTTTTCCTTTTCCTTGGAGGGTTCCATTTCAGGGCTGCCGGGTGATGTTTGTGGCAGGATTTCTGAGGGTGTGTCCAATCCAACTCCATTTTCTCCTTCGAATTTGTAAGTCAATGGGAACCTGGCTTGTTCCAGAGGTCCACATTGCTTACTTTGTCTCTCCACAAGATGTTTAGTATTCTCCTGAGGCAGGTGTGATGAATGTTTGCAGCCTGTTTGTTGTGTTCTATGTCTCTGATCCATACAGCATCATCTGCTTCACATTTGAGTTAAGATGCGTATTTTGGTATTGATTAATGATTAAAAATGGTTGAAGATTGTTAAGGACAAAGGACCATAGCAATATTGTGAGCTTGGTTCAGCTTAGCATTGCGATGCTTCAGATATGCCAGCTGAGATACACATGTGTCTGTCCTATCTTGGTCGTAATATTATATAGCTGCAAAATATTTTCAGGACTATCACCCAATGGTATTAATTAACGACCAAGATCAGGAAATGCAGCACGATGTTCAAACAACCCAAAAATAGAAATAACTACACAGAGAGAGAGACTGAAGCAGGAATATGTACAATTGGTGGAGAACAGAGATAGACACAAAGTGCCGGAGTAACTCAGCGGGACAGGCAGCATCTCTGGAGAAAAGGAATGGGTGGCGTTTCGGGGGTCAAGACACTTCTTCAGACCGAAGAACAGACCGAGGGACGGCTCTCAAAATGGAGGGGGATTGGGGTGAGAGAACGATGAAGGAATTAGAAACTGTATCGCTGAAACAAGGTGTAGAAATAAAGAACTGCAGATGCTGATTTATACCAAAGATAGACGCACAGTACTGGAGTTACTCAGCGGGTCAGGCAGCATCTCTGGAGAACGTGGGTAGGTGACGTTCCACAGAGTGCTGGAGTAACTCAGCGGGCCAGGCAGCATCTCTGGAGAACATGGATAGGTGACGTTTCACAGAGTGCTGGAGTAACTCAGCGGGTCAGGCAGCATCTCTGGAGAACGTGGGTAGGTGACGTTTCACAGAGTGCTGGAGTAACTCAGCGGGCCAGGCAGCATCTCTGGAGAACATGGATAGGTGACGTTTCACAGAGTGCTGGAGTAACTCAGCGGGTCAGGCAGCATCTCTGGAGAACGTTGGTAGGTGACGTTTCACAGAGTGCTGGAGTAACTCAGCGGGCCAGGCAGCATCTCTGGAGAACATGGATAGGTGACGTTTCACAGAGTGCTGGAGTAACTCAGCGGGTCAGGCAGCATCTCTGGAGAACATTGATAGGTGATGTTTCACAGAGTGCTAGAGTAACTCAGCGGGTCAGGCATGGATAGATGACTTTTCGGGTTGAGACCCTTCTTCAGCTGATTGTGGGGGGGGGGGGGGGGTTGGAGGAGAAGGTAGCTGGAAAAGGGGAAAGGCAGGACAAAATGTGCGATAACGTTTGGTTGACAGGAATAGCTTCTTCCCCTCTGTTATCAGGCTTCTAAATTGTCCTTCCCCGAGCTAGGGTACTGTCCAATTCACTTCTACACCATTGCGGACTTTGGACTTTGTCTGTGGAACTGGTGCGCTACAATGCTGAGAACTATACTCCACACTCTGTATCATCCCCTTTGCTCTACCTATTGTACTTGAGGTTGATTTGATGGTGTTAACGTATGGCATTATCTGATCTGTTTGGACAGCATGCAATGCAAAGCTTTTCACTGCACTTTGGTGCACATGACAACGATAAACCTAAACTTAAAAAATTCTAAGGAAGAGCCTGAGGCACTGCAGTTTCCGTGAGATTTAACTAGTGGTCACCCCTCCCAGACAGGTTTGGGGCTGAACACAGATAATTGGATTTGTTCCTTCCAAATAATGATGGCTTGGACTTTCAAAGATGCTTCAATGGGAAAGGTACTCCACAAATTATGTCCATGAGAAAATTTGAGTCACAATGTAAACGTCCAGGGCGTTGGTGACAAATGGCGGGACTGTCATATGTTGAAAGACTGGAGTGACTAGGCTTGTATGCACTGGAATTTAGAAGGATGAGAGGGGATCTTATCGAAACGTATGAGATTATTAAGGGGTTTGACACGTTAGAGGCAGGAAACATGTTCCCAATGTTGGGGGAGTCCAGAACAAGGGGCCACAGTTTAAGAATAAGGGGTTGGCCATTTAGAACGGAGATGAGGAAAAACGTTTTCAGTTGTGAATGTGTGGAATTCTCTGCCTCAGAAGGCAGTGGAGGCCAATTCTCTGAATGCATTCAAGAGAGAGCTAGATAGAGCTCTTAAGGATAGCGGAGTCAGGGGGTATGGGGAGAAGGCAGGAACGGGGTACTGATTGAGAATGATCAGCCACGATCACATTGAATGGCGGTGCTGGCTCGAAGGGCCGAATGGCCTCCTGCTGCAAATATTGTCTATTGTCTAAATGAAGGCTTCACCTTTATTTCAAGAGACATCTTTTATCTGTGGAGGCAAATGGATGAGCAACGGAGAAAGGCACAAAATGCCAGAGTGATTCAGCGGGTCAGGCAGCATCTCCGGAGGGAAGGGATGGGTGACGTTTCGGGTCGAGACCCTTCCTCAGACTGACAACATTTTGGGGTCAGGACTGAAGCTTCCGAAGAAGGGTCCCAACTCGAGGTGTCGACTGCCCATTGCCCTCCACAGACGCTCCCTGGTCCGCTGGACTTCTCCAGGAGGTCGTACGTTTGAGTTCACGGGAGTGAGGACAAACGACACAAATTCCTCAATCAGGCAAAGGCAGTTCTGATGCACTGAAGGAGGATCAGAACCCCGTCATTGATGTCCATCTTTGCCGTGATCTGCCTCCCGAGATGTGGGGACTGGTCAGTGATTTCCAAGGTCTTACTGCAATCTTTAACGTTGGAGAGTGGTTTACTGGGGGGGGGGGCTCAGAAGAGGACTTACCTACTCATTTCTCCCACCATCCCACCCCCATGAATGGCTTCTGGCTTTACATTTCACTCCTCTCCTTATCTTACACCTTTTGGCCTTCTTTTAATCTCTAGCATTTGTTCCCCCCACCTGCAAATCAAAGACCCCTTTGCCCACATCCATTTACCAGGTTGTAACCCACCCCAACCTCTGTCGTATGTTGAAAGGCTGGAGCGATTGGGCTTGTATACACTGTAATTTAGAAGGATGAGGGGGGATCTTATTGAAACATATAAGATAATTAGGGGATTGGACACATTAGAGGCAGGAAACATGTTCCCAATGTTGGGGGAGTCCAGAACAAGGGGCCACAGTTTAAGAATAAGGGGTAGGCCATTTAGAACGGAGATGAGGAAGAACTTTTTCAGTCAGAGAGTGGTGAAGGTGTGGAATTCTCTGCCTCAGAAGGCAGTGGAGGCCAGTTCGTTGGATGCTTTCAAGAGAGAGCTGGATAGAGCTCTTAAGGATAGTGGAGTGAGGGGGTATGGGGAGAAGGCAGGAACGGGGTACTGATTGAGAGTGATCAGCCATGATCGCATTGAATGGCTGTGCTGGCTCAAAGGGCTGAATGGCCTACTCCTGCACCTATTGTCTATTGTCTATTGACCGAAATGAGAACGTTTTTTTTCACACAGAGAGTGGTGAATCTGTGGAATTCTCTGCCGCAGAGGGTAGTTGAGGCCAGTTCATTGTCTATATTGGAACAGCATCCCTCTCCCCATCAGAACTGCCCCCTCCATCGACTCCTTTAAGTCCAGGCTCAAAACCTATTTCTACTCCCTAACGTTTGAGGCTCATTGAGGAGGCGCTGTGAACTGTTTTGCTTGTGCTGTTATGTTTGCGTGCTACTGTATGTTTCATTTTTTTCCTAATCAGATGTACAGCACTTTGGTCAACGTGGGTTGTTTTTAAATATGCTATACAAATAAAATTGACTTGACTTGACTTGACTATATTTAAGAGGGAGTTAGATGTGGCCCTTGTGGCGAAAGGGATCAGGGGGTATGGAGAGGGGGTATGGAGAGAAGGCAGGTACAGGATACTGAGTTGGATGATCAGCCATGATCATATTGAATGGCGGTACAGGCTCGAAGGGCCGAATGGCCTACTCCTGCACCTACTTTCTATGTTTCTATCAGTCTGAAGAAGGGTCTCAACCCAAAACGTCACCTGTTCATACCCTCCATAGATGCTGCCTGACCCACTGAGTTACTCCAGCACTTTGTGCTTTTAACTGGAGATTCCAGCATCTGCATTTTCTGGTGTCATGTTGCAAGGCCCATTTTCTGATAAGCTTCAGCAAGCAGGGCGGCGGATTTGCTGGCCTTGCAGTGCCAGAGTCCCGGGTGCACGTTCTCCCTGTGACGGCATGGGCTTTCTCCATGTGCTTTGGTTTCCAGAGACGTGCCGGTTTGGAGGTTAACCGGCTGCTGTAGATTCATCATATCATATCATATATATATACAGCCGGAAACAGGCCTTTTCGGCCCTCCAAGTCCGTGCCGCCCAGCGATCCCCGTACATTAACACTATCCTACACCCACTAGGGACAATTTTTACATTTACCCAGCCAATTAACCTACATACCTGTACGTCTTTGGAGTGTGGGAGGAAACCGAAGATCTCGGAGAAAACCCACGCAGGTCACGGGGAGAACGTACAAACTCCTTACAGTGCAGCACCCGTAGTCAGGATCGAACCTGAGTCTCCGGCGCTGCATTCGCTGTAAAGCAGCAACTCTACCGCTGCGCTACCGTGCCACCCGTGTCCCTATGCTGTAGACTAGAACTAGTACACAGGTGGTCTTTGGTCGGCGCGGACTCGGTGGGCTTGCACTCCACGCTGTGCCTCTAAAATAAAAGCTAAAAGTGTCAATGCTGGTTTGGATCTCAACTTGTGAGTGTGTCTACATTTGCGGACCAGCGACCCCCGTACATTAAACATTATCCTTCACACACTAGGGACAATTACAATCTTTACTGACACCAGTTAATCTACAAACCTGTACGTCTTTGGAGTGTGGGAGGAAACCGGAGCACCAGGGGAAAAGCTACATGCTCACAGGGAGGACAAGCACACTCCACACAGACAGCACCCAAGGTCAGGATCGAACCCGGGTCTCTGGCGCTGTGAGGCAGCAACTTTACCCGCTGTGCCACTGTGCCACCTGAGGTGGAGTCCAGTTGCCATGGGTTCAAGACTCCCAGTTAGTTGTGAAGACTAGCCCCACTCACGCGAGAAGGTTGCTGGAGGTGAAATGTAATTATTAACTCATAAGATCATAAGTGATAGGAGCAGAATTAGGCCATTCGGCCCATCAAGTCGAAGATGGACACAAAATGCTTGAGTAACTCAGCGGGACAGGCAGCATCTCTGGAGAGAAGGAATGGGTGACGTTTCAGGTCGAGGCCCTTCCTCAGCCTGGCATCAGAAATGAGGACACTTCATAGAGACCCGCTGAGTTACTCCAGCATTTTGTGTCTATCTTCCCTGTTCTTCTTTCCCCACAACATGTTTGAAACTGAAGTGCCTTGTGAACTTGTGACAAAAACTGGGAATGTCATCACAGGGTCTAGCACCGAACAATTTCACCGCTGCCTTCTCCGGTTACTATATTATAAACTTAAGAAATCCTTCTGTGAATGGTATTCACAGGGGAGTGTGAATACCATTCAATGGAGGAGGGTGGGAGGGGGGGGGGAGTGGGGGGAAGGAGGGGAGGAGGGAGGGGAGTGGAGTGGGGTGGGGAGGGGGAGGAGAAGGTGCTACACCAATGCAGGAGAGGTTTGGGCCCAACGGGTCCACTTGGTCTAGTATGTACCGAAAGCGAAACAATTAAATCCTTACTTGCAGCAGCAAAACAGGCCTGCAAGCACTGTGGTTTAGTTTTATGTTTAGTTTAGAGATACAGTGCGGAAACAGGCCCTTCGGCCCACCGAGTCCGTGCCGACCAGTGAACCCCGCAAACTAGAACTATCCCAAACATCAGGGACAATTTACAACTCTTATCGAAGCCAATTAACCTATAAGCCCGCTCGTCTTTGGAATGTGGGAGGAAACCAGGGCACCTGGAGAAAACCCACGTGGTCTCAGAGAGAACGTGCAAATTCCATACAGACAGCGGCCGTGGTCAGGATCGAACCCGGGTCTCTGGCGCTGCAAGGCAGCAACTCCACCGCCGAATTAAATTCTTACTTGCAGCAGCACAACTGGGCGATAAGCTGTGTCCTCTTACATAACATAATCAACAAAAGCAGGTCAAAAAGCAATATTAGTGCAAAAGCAAAAGCCCAGTGTAATCCAGGCAGTTCGTAGTTTGACAAAACTGTGTGAAAGGCCAAAGATCGATTGGAAAGCCTACATACTGAACATCCTGAGGATGTGGGGGATATACTCGTTGGTTACTTGCAATCGTGTGATGTTTTATCACAGCGGGCTGAAAATAAATGTTCCTCTTGAGAAGTTGCCTTTAAGTTGACTTTCCCTTGCTCAAACACTCGTACGTTCATGTTTAGCAAAATGAAAAATGCCTGTTACTTACAGAGTCTGCTGTGCAAAGAGTTGCTATCAGGCCCGTGCAGGACGTCATATTTCACAGCATGTGTCCTTCATTCTGTCGGCTGCGATCTAGATTGCTTTTCTGATAAAAGGCGTTGCAATAAAGTGGCACAGCTGCCTGTATCACAGATTATACCAGCCCCCCCCCCCCCTGGTCAACGAGACCAACCCTGTATCTTAAACTCACGACTCTCACTTCACCAACCAACTGCTGCCTCAGTTGTATGTCAGATACTGCTTTGCCTTTCCTGGCTTTGTAATATCGCAAAAGGAAATGAGGATGTTCAAAGATCAAAGGTCTGTTATTGTCACATGTACCCACGCAAGGTACAGTGAAACGCAAACTACCAAACAGCCGTACGCAAAAAAAGCAACAAGACACACAACTGCATAAAAGTTAACATAAACAGAAGGCAGTGGAGGCCAATTCACTGGATGAATTTAGAAGAGAGATAGATCGAGCTCTAGGGGCTAGCGGAATCAAGGGATATGGGGAGAAGGCAGGCACGGGTTACTGATTGTGGACGATCAGCCATGGTCACAATGAATGGCGGTGCTGGCTGGAAGGGCCAAATGGCCTCCTCCTGCACCTATGTTCTATGTTTCTATGTAACATCCACCACAGCGGATCGCCCACGTTCCTCACTGTGACGGAAGGCAAAAAGGCCCAAACTTCTTCCTCTTTATTCTCCCGCGGTCGGGGCAGTCGAACTCTCCGCAGTCGGGGCGAAAAAGGCCAGTCTTCTTCCCAATTAAAGGCAGAGTCCCTCTTCCACTTGTGTGAACTAAACTAGCCGAAGTTAACACTCAGAGCAACTCCCAGACCGAGATTTATATCACCTGGACGCAAGGGCAATTGGTGAACGCCCACACAAATTCCACCACATTTCCCATTGTGTGGCACGGTGCCAGACAATTTGTCTAAGTCCTGGAACTCCCTATCTAACCGCAATGTGGGGAACAACGTCAATAAATTAACTGCAGCACCCACACAGGGTGTCTCAACTCCCAAGGTCATTAGTGATCGGAGCACAATAAGGCCAATCAGCCCATCAAGTCCACTCCGCCATTCAATCGTGGCTGATCGATCTCTCCCTCCTATCCCCATTCTCCTGCCTTCTCCCCATAACCCCTGACACCCGCACTAATCAAGAATCTATCTATATCTGCCTTAAACTATCCACTGACTTGGACTCCACAACCTTCTGTGGCAAAGCATTCCGCAGATTCACCAAATAACTAAATAACAGACTAAATAAATTCCTCCTCACCTCCTTCTTAAAGGAACATCCTTTAATTCTGAGGCTGTGCCCTCCAGTCCGAGACTCTCCCACTAGTGGAAACATCTTCTCCACATCCACTCTATCCAGGCCTTTCATTATTTGGTAAGTTTCAATGATGTCCCCCCCCCCCCCCACCTCATCCTTCTAAACCCCAGTGCTGAGAGACGATTATCATATGTTAACCCAATCATTCCTGGGATCATTCTTGTAAACCTCCTCAGGACCCTCTCCAGAGCCAGCACATCCTTCCTCAGGTATGGGGCCAAAGTTGGCCGAACGGCCTGTTTCCGTGCTGTATCTCTAAACTAAACATAAAAGTGAACAGTGGTGCTTACAGACCTGTTCTGCTGCTGCCAGTAGGAATTTAATTGTTTCATTTTCGGTACATATGACAATTAAACACTCTTGACCAAGCTACATTTTCAGCCTCTCAGACACAACCAAGTACAGTGAGTAAATACAAAAAAAACAACAGGTATTCAGACTGGAAAGCCACTAGGAGATATGATCAAGATATGATCTCGTCAACACCCTATTCAAATGCAACCTTGGGGCAATAAAAAAGGCCATCTAGCTCGTCATTCAATGTTAGACAATAGACAATAGACAATAGGTGCAGGAGTAGGCCATTCAGCCCTTCGAGCCAGCACGGCCATTCAATGCGATCATGGCTGATCACTCTCAATCAGTACCCCGTTCCTGCCTTCTCCCCATACCCCCTCACTCCGCTATCCTTAAGAGCTCTATCCAGCTCTCTCTTGAAAGCATCCAACGAACTGGCCTCTACTGCCTTCTGAGGCAGAGAATTCCGCACCTTCACCACTCTCTGACTGAAAAAGTTCTTCCTCATCTCCGTTCTAAATGGCCTACCCCTTATTCTTAAACTGTGGCCCCTTGTTCTGGACTCCCCCAACATTGGGAACATGTTTCTTGCCTCTAAAGTGTCCAATCCCCTAATGATCTTATATGTTTCAATAAGATCCCCCCTCATCCTTCTAAATTCCAGTGTATACAAGCCTAATTGCTCCAGCCTTTCAACATACGACAGTCCCGCCATTCCGGGAATTAACCTAGTGAACCTACGCTGCACGCCCTCAATAGCAAGAATATCCTTCCTCAAATTTGGAGACCAAAACTGCACACAGTACTCCAGGTGCGGTCTCACCAGGGCCCGGTACAACTGTAGAAGGACCTCTTTGCTCCTATACTCAACTCCTCTTGTTATGAAGGCCAACATTCCATTGGCTTTCTTCACTGCCTGCTGTACCTGCATGCTTCCTTTCAGTGACTGATGCACTAGGACACCCAGATCTCTTTGAACATCCCCTCTTCCTAACTTGACACCATGTTGTTGGAAGGAACTGCAGATGCTGGTTTACACCGAAGATAGACACAAAAATGCTGGAGTAACTCGGCGGGTCAGGCAGCATCTCTGAGATGCTGCCTGACCAACTGAACTACCCCAACACTCTGTACCTTTTTTTGTAAACCAGCATCTGCAGTTCCTTAAAGTCTGAAGAAGGGTCCTGACCCGAAATGCCACCTCTCCATGTTATATAATAATAACATATATATAACATATATAACAACTACAGCATGGAAACAGGCCTGTCCGGCCCTACCAGTCCACGCCGACCATTTTCCCTGACCTAGTCTCATCTACCTGCACTCAGACCATAACCCTCTAATCCCCTCTTATCCATATACCTATCCAATTTACTCTTAAATAATAAAATCGAGCCAGCCTCCACCACTTCCACCGGAAGCCCATTCCATACAGCCACAACCCTCTGAGTAAAGAAGTTCCCCCTCATGTTACCCCTAAACCTTTGTCCCTCAATTCTGAAGCTATGTCCCCTTGTTGGAATCTTCCCCACTCTCAAAGGGAAAAGCCTACCCACGTCAACTCTGTCCGTCCCTCTCAAAATTTTAAAAACCTCTATCAAGTCCCCCCTCAACCTTCTACGCTCCAAAGAATAAAGACCCAACCTGTTCAACCTCTCTCTGTAGCCTAAGTGCTGAAACCCAGGCAACATTCTAGTAAATCTCCTCTGTACCCTCTCCATTTTGTCGACATCCTTCCTATAATTTGGCGACCAGAACTGCACACCATACTCCAGATTCGGCCTCACCAATGCCCTGTACAATTTCAACATTACATCCCAACTTCTATACTCGATGCTCTGATTTATAAAGGCAAGCATACCAAACGCCTTCTTCACCACCCTATCCACATGAGATTCCACCTTCAGGGAACAATGCACAGTTATTCCCAGATCCCTCTGTTCCACTGCATTCTTCAATTCCCTACCATTTACCCTGTACGTCCTATTTTGATTTGTCCTACCAAAATGCAGCACCTCACACTTATCAGCATTAAACTCCATCTGCCATCTTTCAGCCCACCCTTCCAAAAGGCCCAAGTCTCTCTGTGGACTTTGAAAATCTACCTCACTATCAACTACTCCACCTATCTTAGTATCATCTGCATATTTACTAATCCAATTTGCCACACCATCATCCAGATCATTAATGTAAATGACAAACAACAGTGGACCCAACACAGATCCTTGGGGCACTCCACTAGACACTGGCCTCCAACCTGACATACAATTGTCAACCGTTACCCTCTGGTATCTCCCATTCAGCCATTGTTGAATCCATTGTTCTCCAGAGATGCTGCTTGACAGTGATAATTAACTCGTTATCACCTATCCCATAGCCAACAATGGACCATTGTGGGCTCCATCGTTCCTTGATTATCGTTGCTTTTTGCACGTCTTTCATTCATTTGTTCTATGTAGCTTCTATGTCTCGTTTCCTCTCCCCTGACTCTCAGTCAGAAGGGTCTTGATCCGAAACACTATCTGTTCCTTTGTGCCAGAGATGATGCCTGACCCGCTGAGTTACTCCAGCATTTTGTGCCTTTCTTTGTAGCGTAGGAGGATGAGGGGTGATCTGACAGGGGTGTACAAGACCATGAGAGGTGTAGATCAAGTATCAAGTACTGTCTATATCTCTCAAACCCTTTTCCCCTAACTCCCAGTCTGAAGAAGGGTCTCGGCCCAAAACGTCACCTATTCCTTTTCTCCAGAGATGTTGCCTGACCCGCTGAGTAAATCTCCAGCTTTTTGAGTCTATCTTTAGCAGATCTTGAGTTCAAGAACAGCTGGGAAGAAACTCGGTATTTCACAATGTTGGCTTTGCCTGGTTACCTGGAATTACTCTTTTGTTGCCAGGACTAGAGGGTGTGAGCTGTAGGCAGAGGTTGAGCAGGCTGGGACTCTATTCCTTGGAGCGCAGGAGGATGAGGGGTGTTTTTATACAGGTGTATAAGATCATGAGAGGAATAGATCGGGTAGATGGACAGAGTCTCTTGGCCAGAGTAGGTGAATCGAGGACAAAGGTTTAAAGTGAAGGGGAAAAGATTTAATAGGAATCTGAGAGGTAATTTTTTCACACAAAGGGTGGTGGGTGTATGGAACAAACTGCCAGAGGAGGTAGTTGAGGCAGGGACTATCCCAACATTTAAGAAACAGTAGTACGACAGGTTTGGAGGGGTATGGGCCAAAGGCAGACACGTGGGACTAGTGTAGCTGGGATATGTTGGCTGGTGTGGTGAGCAAGTTGGGCTGAAGGGCCTGTTTCCACGATGTATCACTCCATGTTTAGTTTAGAGATACAGCGTGGAAACAGGCCCTTCGGCCCACCGAGTCTGCACTGACCAGCGATCCCCACACACTAACACTACCCTACACACACTTGGGACAATTTACACTTATACCACGTCTTTGGAGTGTGGGAGGAAACTGGAGCACCCTGAGAAAGCCAATGCAGGTCACGGGGAGAACGTACAAACTCCATACAGACAGCACCCATAGTGAGGATCGAACCCGAGACCTGGGGCTCTGCCGCTGTGAGGTGGCAACTCTACCGCTGCGCCACCCTGTCGCCATGTGACGATGACTCTGACTCACTGCCTTGCTAACTCCATTAGCTCAGCAGGTTTTCTTATTTATTTGCCTCTGTTCTCCACAATTTGAAATTTGTAATAGAAAAATAATCATATGTGGTTAAAGTGCACATTGTCAGATTTTAATAAAGGACATTTTAATGCATTTTGGTTTCACCATGTAGAAATTACAGCAGTGTTTATACATAGTCCCCCCCATTTCAGGGCACTATAATGTTTGGGACACAGCAATGTCATGTAAATGAAAGTAGTCTTGTTTAGTATTTTGTTGCCTATCCTTTGCATGCAATGACTGCTTGAAGTCTGCGATTCATGGACATTACCAGTTGCTGGGTGTCTTCTCTGGTGATGCTCTGCCAGGCCTGTATTGCAGCCATCTGCAGCTTATGCTTGTTTTGGGGGCTAGTCCCCTTCAGTTTTCTCTTCAGCATATAAAAGACATGCTCAATTGGGTTCAGATCGGGTGATTGACTTGGCCACTCAAGAATTGACCGTTTTTTAGCTTTGAAAAACACCTTTGTTGCTTTAGCAGTATGTTTGGGATCATGGTCTTGCAGTAGAATGAACCGTCGGCCAATGAGTTTTGAGGCATTTGTTTGAACTTGAGTCTATACACTTCAGAATTAATTATGCTACTACCATCAGCAGTTGTATCATCAATGCAGATAAGTGAGCCAGTACCTTCAGCAGCCATACATGCCCAGGCCATAACACCCCCACCACTGTGTTTCACAGATGAGGTGGTATGCTTTGGATTTTGGGCAGTTCCTTCTCTCAACCATTCTTTGCTCTTGCCATCACTCTGATATAAGTTCATCTTAGTCTCATCTGTCCACAAGACCTTTTTTTCCAGAACTGTGGTTGCTCTTTTAAGCACTTCTTGGCAAACTGTAACCAGGCCATCCTATTTTTGCAGCTAACCAGTGGTTTGCATCTTACAGTGTAGCCTCTGTATTTCTGTTCACTGTAACCTCTGTATGTTTTCTGCGGACAGTGGTCATTAACAAATCCCCACACCTGACTCCTGAAGATTGTTTCTGATCTGTCAGACAGGTGTTTGTGGATTTTTCTTTATTGTAGAGAGAATTATTCTGTCATCAGCTGTGGAGGTCTTCCTTGGCCTGCCAGTCCCTTTGCGATTTGTAAGCTCACCAGTGCTCTCTTTCTTCTTAATGGTGTACTAAACAGTTGATTTTGGTAAGCCTAAGGTTTGGCTGATGTCTCTAACAGTTTTATTCTTGTTTCTCAGTCTCATAATGGCTTCTTTAACTTTCATTGGCACGACTTTGGTCCTCATGTTGATAAACAGCAATAAAAGTTTCCAAAGGTGATAGAAAGACTGGAGGAAAGACTAGGTGCTCTTATACCTGCATTAAGGAGGCAATTAAACACACCTGAGCAATTGCAAACGCTTGTGATTGTGTGTGTGTGTGTGTGTGTGGAGAGAGGGGGGGGGGGGGGGGGGAGGCACTATGTATAAATAAACACAGATGTAATTTCTACATGGTGAAACCAAAGTGTACAAAAATGGCCTTTAATAAAATCTGACAATGTGCACTTTAACCACATGTGATTTTTTTTTCTATTACAAATCTCAAATTGTAGAGTACAGAGGCAAATAAATAAATGATGGTTCTTTGTCCCAAACATTATGGAGGGCACTGTATAACACTCCAAAAGTATTTCATTTTCCATGAAGCACCTTGGGTCATTCAGATTACAACCCAACAGTATGAACATTCAATTCTCTCTTTGACCCTGGTACACACATTTTCTCCCATCATCTCCCACCACCCAAGTCACTCTGCTATTATCCCCTCCTCTGTACGCTCATCTCCCGGCCACTCCCTCTTCTCCCCTCTCCCATCGGGCAGGAGGTACAGAAGTGTAAAAGCGCGCACCTCCAGATTCACGGACAGTTTCTTCCCAGCTGTTATCAGGCAACTGAATCTTCCTACCACAACCAGCGAGGAGAGCTGAACTACGATCTACCTCATTGGGTGACCATCAGATTACCCTTGATCGGAGGGGAATTCTCTGCCTCAGAAGGCAGTGGAGGCCAATTCTCTGAATGCACTCAAGAGAGAGCTAGATAGAGCTCTTAAGGATAGCGGAGTCAGGGGGTATGGGGAGAAGGCAGGAACGGGGTACTGCTTGAGAATGATCAGCCATGATCACATTGAATGGCGGCACTGGCTCGAAGGGCCGAATGGCCTCCTCCTGCACCTATTGTCTATTGTCTATGCTGGCTTTACCTTACACCAAACGTTATTCCCTTAACATGTATCTGTACACTGTAAATGGCTCAATTGTAATCATGCATTGTCTTTCCACTGACTGGATAGCATGTATCAAAAGCTATAAGAAAATAACTGCAGATGCTGGTACAAATCGATTTATTCACAAAATGCTGGAGTAACTCAGCAGGTCAGGCAGCATCTCGGGAGAGAAGGAATGTATCAAAAGCTTTTCACTGTGCCTTGGTACACATGCCAATCAACTAAACTGCGCAAAACCTCCCATCCCAGAGTTGTGCATTTCCTTCTTAATCCCCCTCTTTCCCCTACCCCCCCCCCCCCCCCCCCCCACCAATATTCCTCCCACTGGCTTTTCATTTGATTGGACTTTATTGGTCTTTATCTTGCACTAAACGTTATTCACGGTAATCTCTTTATCATGTATCTGTACACTGTGGATTGGTCGATTGTAATCACGTATTGTCTTTCTGTTTAGCAGGCAACAAAAGTTTGTCACTGTACCTCGGTACACGTAACAATAAACTAAGCTCGCTCATTTCTGCTTCCTTGTCTGACACTGTTTTGTCCCCTTTTCGCCTCTAGCCTTTGTTACCATATCCAGCTATCTGCCAATTTCACCAGTATCCACCTACCACTTGCCAGGCTTTGCCCAACCGCTCCTCTCTTTAGACTTTATAGACACAGCACGGAAACAGGCCCTTCGGCCCACCGAGTCCGTGCCAACCAGCGATCACCCCGTCCACTAACTCTATCCCACACACTTGGGACCATTTACAATTTTACCAAAGCCAATTAAACTACAAACTTGTACGTCTTTGGAGTGTGGGGGGAAACCGGAGCACCCGGAGAAAACCCACACGGCAACTCGACCGCTGCGCCACCGTGCCGCCCCTCTTCAGCTTTCTACCCCCCCATCCCCACTCCATCAATCTGAAGGAGGCTCTCGACCTGAAAGATCGTCTGTCCATTCACTAAACAGACGCTGCCTGACCCGCTGAGTTTCTCCAACCTTTGGTTCTTTACAAAGGCATTAGTTAAAGTAAACCCTATCTTCTTTCAGTATAATCAAGTCAGCCGCTGCCCTTGACACTGTGGCTCTGACACTGCGCTCTGACTCCATTGCTGTTAGCCAACCCTACTGCTGCACATTCCAGGAACAAGGCACGGTATTGCTGTGGGCTAGGTGTGACGGAGGTGACGGGGGGGGGGGGGGGGGGGCTGGGGAGGCGTGACAGAGATGAGGACGTGCTGGTGCTGGAGAGCTTTACGAGAATGATCCCAGGAATGAGTGGGTTAACATATGATGAGCGTTTGGCACTGGGTCTGTACTCGCTGGAGTTTAAAGGATGAGGGGGGGGACCTCATTGAAACTTACCGAATACTGCAAGGCCTGGATAGAGTGGATGTGGAGAGGATGTTTCCACTAGTGGGAGAGTCCAGGACCAGAGGTCACAGCCTCAAAATAAAAGGACGTTCCTTTAGGAAGGAGATGAGGAGGAATTTATTTTGTCAGTGGTTGGTGAATCAGTGGAATTCATTGCCACAGAAGGCTGTGGAGTCAATGGACATTTTTAAGGCAGAGATAGATAGATTCTTGATTAGTACAGATGTCAGAGGTTACGGGGAGAAGGCAGGAGAATGGGGTTAGGAGGGAGAGATAGATCAGCCATGATTGAATGACGGAGAAGGCTTGATGGGCTGAATGGCCTAATTCCGCTCCTATCACATGAACTTATGAAAAAGACTGATAGTAACTGCAAAATACTGCATTCCTTTAGCGACACTTACATTGGCTTGGTGCTAAATTCTTTGATGCAATCTCCAATCAAAACAACTGATAGTGTACCATTTAATCACAAGAAGGTCTGTACAATACTGAAAGCCTGTTGAATGTTTTTTTTATATATAAATTCCATCATGCTCCACTTAACAGCTAACGTACAAAACAAAGGCTGCCAATTGAGAAAATATTACAGTAGATAATGTAGAAAAATAAAAAAAAACATTATTTTCTTTAAAAAAGGCTGTTTAGGTAAACGCATAATGTCTGATTTGGACAACTGAACTACAGTATGATTATGGATTGGAAGCAAACAAATCTCTTGTTGTCATTCTGTTGGTGACCTCACACTTGTGCGGGTCACGTGTGCAATCCCACGGACTGAATGCTCGATGGGCGATGGTTTTGCTGTCTTCGATTACAAAGTCCTCCATTACACAAAAGCCTGCAAATTCATTTTCCCAGCAGCTGCTTCCTCTGTTGTTCCAGCAGAGCTTCAAGGTGGTCCGCTCTCTTAAGCGCTGCCTAACACGGAAGAACGACGCACAATTAACAGCAATGTCAACAAATGTTTGAATAATGCCAACATCAAACTGATGCAGTCACCTTCCACAGCTGCCTTTTTTTTTTTTGTTGCATCTTTAGACTTTAGAGATGCAGGGCGGAAACAGGCCTCCCCCCCGGCACACCGGGTCCGCGCCGACCGGCGACCCCCCTACACTAGCGCTATCCTAGACACGAGGGACAATTTACAATCTTACCGAAGCCAATTAACCTACAAACCTGTACGTCCCTGGAGTGGGGGAGGAAACCGGAGCTCCTGGAGAAAACCCACACAGGTCACGGGGAGAACGTACAAACTCTGTACAGACAACACCCGTAGTCAGGATCGAACCTGGGTCTCTGGCGCTGTGAGGCAGCAACTCTACCGCTGCGCAACAATGCCACCTATTCATTCAAGATGACTTTTATTTTTTTTAATTCTCGCAATTATGAGGCTAAACCTACAACAGATTGATTTCATGATATTCACAACACTGTACAAATGCTGTGCATTCACATCTAAGAAGACAGAGTCACGTGAGATTGTTAGCTGACTTTATAAAACTCACCTCATATTGCTTGCGAAGATTATTCACCGTTTCCTCTTTCTTCACAATGGCCGCTTTTACACTAAATAGAAAACAATGTCAAGTGGTTGTTATCATGTAAGTTGAAACCGGTTATTACTTATATCAGATCAGTTCTGGAGCTAATGCTCCACACTAGCATTCAACACCATGTTAAGAACTAAATGTTCTAATGAATAATTCCATCTCTCACATTCATCTTCCAATTTCACATGTTGTCCGATCTATATGATTATATATGTAGGAAGGAACTGCAGATGCTGGTTTAAATCAAAGCTAGACACAAAAAGCTGGAGTAACTCAGCGGGACAGGCAGCATCTCTGGAGAGAAGGAATGGGTGACCGGAATTTTTCGACCCGAAACGTCACCCATTCTTTCTCTCCAGGAATGCTGCCTGTCCCGCCGAGTTACTCCAGCTTTGTGTGTCTATGTACTTAATTATATACATTGTTTGGCTTAGTAGATATCAGTATTTAAGTTCTATGTTGGTCTCTTCCCACCTTAATTCTATATGTTCTCCTGTCGTTTGCTTATCAACACACCTGTGCGTTTGCCTTAACTACTGTTGGTAATGTAATTTGGTAATACAATCCATGACTATGGTAGAGTTGCTGCCTTACAACGCCGGAGACCCGGGTTCAATCTTGGCTATGGGTCCTTATCTGTACGGAGTTTGTATGTTCTCCCCGAGACCGTGTGCGTTTTCTCCGAGAACTTCAGTTTCCTCCCACACTCCAAAGACGTGCAGGTTTGTAGGTTAATTGGTTTGGTATAAATGTAAAACATGTTTCTAGTGTAGGATAGTGTTAGTGTGCGGGGATTGCTGGTCGGTGCGGACTCGGTGGGCCGAAGGGCCCGTTTCCGTGCTGTATCTCTAAGTCTAACTTGACGAAAAGATCAAATAGAATCTGATCTCCTGCAAAGTTTCTTTGCGCTATTTTGTTGTAAATGTCCCCAACATGTCACCTCTCAACCTCTCTTTACCGAGAAAAGTATTTCTCTGCTTTTCAATTCTGTCCCTCTACAGATGTAACTGACTTGAAGATAGGACACACTCACCTCCAACGTATTGGCGAGGCCTTCTTCAAGAATAGTGCTTCAGCACAGCTCCAAATTAAAAATTAACCTGAAGAAGGTTGTCGACCAAAACATGGCCTGTCCATTCTCTGCTGGCTGACCCGCTGCGTTACTCCAACTTTGGTTAGTACTTTGATTAGTGCGGGTGTCAGGGGTTATGGGGTGAAGGCAGGAGAATGGGGTTGAGAGGGATAAATTTGCCATGATTGAATGGCGGAGCTGACTTGATGGGCCGAATGGCCTACTTCTGCTACAATCACTTATGAGCACTATGTTTTGCTCAAGATTCCAGCATCCACAGTTCCTTGTGTCTCCAAACATTAATCTGATCCTGGAGTATTCAGTAAACTGTGGACGGTTCAAATGTAATCATGTATAGTCTTTTCGCTGACTGGTTAGCACGCAACAAAAACTTTTCGCTGTACCTCGGTACACGTGACAATAAAATAAACTCAACTCAAAGATACACACAAACTGCTGGAGTAACTCAGCGTGACAGGCAGCATCTCTGGAGAGAAGGAAGGAAGGGGTGACGTCTCGGGTTGAGACTCTTCAGACACATTTAAGAAGGCAGAGTCATGTGGGTTTGTTGAGCTGACTCCATAAAACTCACCTCATGCCGTTTGCGAAGACCATTCACTGTCTCCGTCTCTCCAGAGATGCTGCCTGTCCCGCTGAGTTACTCCAGCATTTTGTGTCCATCTTCGGTTTAAACCAGCATCTTGCAGTTCCTTCATAAACTCAACTCAATCTCAAGAAGGGCTTCTTTATCCAGCCTTGTCTTTCCACTGACTGGATAGCATGCCACAAAAGCTTTTCGCTGTACCTCAGTACACGTGACAATAAATTCAACTCAATCTCAACAAGGCCCCCTTTATCCAACCGTGCCCCATCTCACCGTTTATGGACCTCCTCCAGCTCCTCCTCCTTCTCCCGGGTGATTCGCTCCACTTCCAGGCGATGTCGTGCCCGCATCTCCGACATCTCGGTCTTTAGCCGCTTATTTTCCTCTTCGGTGCTCACCAGCCGGTCAGCAAACTCCTGGCGTACGACCTCCGCTAGGCTCTTCCGCTCTTCCGTGAGCCTGTCTTTGATCTGGTTTCAAAGCAAAAGAAACCTACCATCATTTTCACAGCCACAACAATCCAAAGTCACACTTTTAATCACGATGATTTAGTTTAGTTCAGAGATACAGTGCAGAAACAGGCTCTTCGGCCCACTGAGTCCGCACCGACCAGCGATCCCTACACACTAACACGATTCAATACACACTGGGGACAATTTTACATTAATACCAAGCCAATTAACCCACAAACCTGCACGTCTTTGGAGTGTGGGAGTTAACCGGAAATACTGGAGAAACCCCACGTGGTCACAGGGAGATTGTACAAACTCCGTACAGGCAGCACCCGTGATCAGGATCGAACCCGGGTCTCTGGTGCTGTGAGGCAGCAACTCTAACTCTGCGCCACCGTGCGTTCCCATAACCCACTTGACAGAGCGTGGATGATGGAATTTAATCCTGACAAGTGTGAGGTGCAGCAGCTTAGACTTGTGCAGAAAACGGTCGGGAACTAAGGAACTTTTGTGAACTGAGAGATGGAGTCATACAGCGTGGAAACAGGCCCATCGGCCCAACTTGCCCACGACAACCAACATGTCCCACCTACACTAATCCCTCCTGCCTGCGTATGGCCCATATCCCTCTAAACCTATCTTATCCATGTGTTTGTCTAAATCATTCTTAAACATTGCAATAGCACCTGCCACCAGATCTAGGGCTACAAGTCCATTGTTTCCTGAAAGTGATAATGTAGGTCAATAGAGTAATAAAGAAGACATATGACATGCTTGCTAGGGCATTGAATATAACAGTTGGAAGGTCATGTTGCAACTTCAGAAAAAACACATGTTCGGCACAGTTTGATAGCGTGCCCAGCTCTGGTCACTACACTTAGAGAAGAATGCAGTACCACTGGAGAGAATGCAGAGAAGATTCGCCAGGATGTTGCCTGGATAGGAGGTTTTTAATTATGGGGAGGGGACTGGACTTTTCCCTGGGTCAAATGAGGCCGAGGGGGGTCCTGATAGAGGTATTTAAAATGATGAGGCGATGAAAATCAGAATATTTTTCCCATGGTAGAGTTATCAGGGCAGAGGAAGGAGATTTAAAGGGGGGTAAGATGGGTTTGATTTTTTAGACACAGAGAGTGGTTGCAGGAAGACCTGGTTATAATCAGATGCATAGAGTCTATACTGGAACCAGAGGCAAAATAAACCTGCCTGTCACAAACAAGGAACTCAATCGGCCAGATTTGTTACTGAACATTAGTCATGGAGTAAATGGCTTACAGACTGTACCCTAGGAAAGAAATGACAAACAAAAACACTCAACGTTACCTTTCTTATATCTTCTATCTCCTGTTCTTTATATTTGTACAGTCCCTTGAACCGGATGGTTTCTCCCTCTGCTTCCATCAAATGGGTCTTAAGTTCTTTGCACCTTTCCTGCAGGCTGCATTCTGAATGCTCCAGTTCCCTCAGTTCCGTTTCATACTTCTGACGGACGTGCTTAATCCTGCAATACAGTTGGTTTTACACAACTGGACCCTACACTTTGGGACATCATATATAATATATATATAACCATAGTCTGAAGAAGGGTCTCGACCTGAAAAGTCACCCATTCCTTCTCTCCAGAGATGCTGCCTGTCCCGCTGAGTTACTCCAGCTTTTTGTGTGTATCTTATATATATATAGATATAAATATAAGCATCTGAATATATATAAAAGCGTCTGGGTATATATATGTGTATGTGTGTATATGTATATGTGTGTGTGAATATGAATACATATACACACACACACACACACGTATATTATATATGTGTATAAATATGATACTGCGACATAGAAGTGTGACATAGACACCCAAAAATTAATTGTTGTAAAAACCAATGCAAACACATTTATTTACAAGTTTGACAACCGTCTGACTCTATCAAAAAGAAAGAAAGATAGTTCCACAACCGCAAGTAGTTTTTTCAGGTAATTTAAAATTTACCATAAAAGTGTTAACGTACGTAACATGGTGTCTCAATGGCATTTTATTGCAATGGTAGAACTTCTTTTTTCTAATTCATTAAAGTGTAGTTATACATCCTATCCGTGGCGGTCCACAATGAAATTGGACAGTAAACCAATTTATTTACCGTCAGGCCATTTGACAGGTAGATTGGAGGCAACAGTTTGACAGCGTGGGAATTTTCGCGATGTTTTTGGCCTCTGCCATTACATGTAAAGTGGGCTCCAAACCCAGATATTCAACCCAGAAACCAGATATGCATCTCCCTTACATTTTCAAAGAATGCCCACACACTTTTCACAAAAATCCACGTAACCACTTACATTTTATTTTATTTTAATACAGCTCTTAGTAAACTGGAAGTAAATCCGGTTTATTCCTTGTTACAGTGAAGCTTGGATTTTAAGTAACCTACACAAGGTGTTATAGTTCAAAACTCTCAAGTACTTACCGACTTGTCAGTGATTTCAGCGAAAATTAGGACGCCGGAGAAGCACTGACAGCGTGGGAATTTCGCGATGTTTCAGAAGGGTGTAATCTCGACCTGACTCGGCTAGTATTTCCCCCAAAATACATTTAAAATACAAACAAAATCTTACTTTTCAAAACGCAGACAAGATGGTGTCCGATGGGCAGCTTTCATTAGGAAGATAGCGCTGGACAATTGAACGTCTCCTGTATTTAAACAGCAGACGCTCCGAAGACACGAAGGGTCATCAGGCTGCAGCACCGTCAGCAGAAAACTGACAAACTACACTGACACTTACTTATAAAATGTTTTTATAAAAATGTTTTTATAAGTTGACAAATCCACCAGACATGAAAACAGCGGGTTAATGATGCCTGCTTATGTACGTAACGATTTGGACACGGAGAACAAAGTAAGCACATTATGTCTCGTTTGCTTTAAAGTATGTTGAGTTAAGAATTTTTGGACATATATATTTTTTACTTTGCTTGAGCATCATAGAAACAAATGAGTTATGATGTGTAAAAAATGTCACATTTTTGTGTCCAATTATGGGTCAAAATCAAAAACAAATTTTAATTTTACAACAGTTGAAGAAAGTCTGGAACCATAAGTTTATATTATGTATTACATGGCTATATGAAGTACCACATACAAGCAAAACTTTCCCATCAAGTAAACAGAATATACTTTTGCAGACAAATGAAAATAACATTAAAAAATCTCTCCAGTACCATATTTTTATACATATATATATCCAAACGCTTTTAGATGTGGTGCTTTTAGGATTGCACTAAACGTTATTCACATTATTCAAGATTCAAGATTTAAGAGATTCAAGATATCTTCATTTGTCATCCAAAAAACAAGTTTTTTGGACGAAATTTAGTCACCCACAGTCCAATAATAAAAGCAATAAAATAAGCAAATTACACAACCCCTACCAACACACAAAAAAAAGAAACATCCATCACAGTGAGTCTCCTCCAGTCACCTCCTCACTGTGATGGAAGGCCAGAATGTCTTTTCCCTTCCCTTGCCGTCTTCTCCCGCGGTCAGGCTGTTGTCGTTGCCACGTTCCAGGCCGCGCCGGACGGTGAAGGTGTCCGCAGCGGGCCGACACAAGCCCCACGATTCGGGGCGGGTGAACACGCTGTCGCTGCCACTGCACGTCAGGGCGGTCGTGCTCCCGACACTGAAGCCCCCGCCGAGAAGAGAAAAATCCCGCGGCCTATTTCAGGCCGCGCCAGACGGTGAAATGTCCGCGACGGGCCGACCCAAGCCCGGCGATCCGGGGCGGGCGAACACGCTGCCGCTGCCGGAGCTCCCGATGTCGGCATCCACACGGCCCGAGCCTAAGGCGAGTCGCAGCCGCTCCCGCAGCCTCCGAGGACGGCCGGCTCCGCTGATGGCGAGTCCGGTCCGCGGGCTCTGCGAACCGGAACCCTGGAGGCCGCCAGCTCCAGGAGTTGGGCCGATGGTAGGCCGCAGCAGGAACGAAGACCCGACCCAGAAAACAAAGGTCGGGTCTCCGCTCGGAAGGGACACATTTACAATTTTACAGTTTCCCCCCCCCACACACACACATAGTACACAAACACAAAACACGACATCACATCTACAATTAAGACAAAAAAACAACAAAACACAAAGACAAACTGACCGCAGGTAACCCACAGCTGCTAGGGCAGTGCTGCCAGTTTACTTCCCTTTATCATGTATTTATTATACTGTGCATGGCTTGATTGTAATCATGTCTTTCCTTTGACTGGCTAGCATGCAACAAATGTTTTTCACTGCACACCTTAATACATGCGACAATAAACTAAGCTCAACCTCAAAGCCAATCTGAAAATCGTTGATCAAAACTATCCTCTGCTTATGGTTACCGAGATGTTCCTGCGTGTTTATCAACACATTCTCTCCAGTTTCATAGGTTTCTATCTTCTTAACAAATATCCTTTGCAGTATCTTGATTAATAACTTCGAAGCGTAAATATTTATCGTAAAGATTACAGTTAATCGCAAAGAATTCAATCAAGGTCAGCCTTTAATACACCCACATGGGCTGCCTTGAGAAGTTACCAGCTTACAAATTCAATATTTATTTTGTTCCTGATTTCGCCCTCGGCTGACAGATCTGTAGTTTCCGTTGATCCATTTCCCTTTTGATACCTGAAGGTTTGTGGAAAGGTTCCGACCTGAAACGTCACCTATTCCTTTTCTCTAGAGACGCAGGCTGAATCGCTGAGTTACTCCAGCGCTTTGTGTCCATCTTCCCTTCTGACACCGACAGCATCGTCAGGCCAGGCCGAGCCCTACATCAAACGACCAAGTGCTGCCGCCAGGAGAACAAGGTCTTTCAGGCCGAGATAAGGCTCGATATTTTCAAGAACTACTCTGCCATTCGATCATGGCTGATCTATCTCTCCCTCCTAACCCCTGCACCCATGGTCAGGATCGAACCCGGGTCTCTGGTGCTGTAAGGCAGCAACTCTACCACTGCGCCACCGTGCTGCCCAAGTAGAGCTGGAGGACTGAAGGGCTGTTAATGTTGTAGCACTATTCAAGAATCAATTGTTCAATAGTACTTTGTTGTCACATGTACCTAAATGGAGTGAAATTCTTTTTTGTTCATAAGTAATCGGAGCAGAATTAGGCCATTCGGCCCATCAAGCCGACGTTGCCATTCAATCATGGCTGATCAATCTTTCCCTCTTAACCCCATTCTCCTGCCTTCCCCCTTAGCCTCTGACACCCGTACTGATCAGGAATTTATCTATCTCTGCCTTAAAAATATCCACTGACTTGTCCTCCAAAGCCTTCTGTGGCAATGAATTCCACAGATTCACCATCCTCTGATTAAAGAATTTTCTCCTCATCTCCTTCCTAAAAGAACGTCCTTTAATTCCGGGTACAAGATGGCACAAGTAATGAGGGCACTCTGTGTTTACTGCCGCAGAAGAAATCTACTCTTTCTACACTGCAATCATTGCACTACAGTACTTTTTAATGATTGTACTAATGTACAGTACAATTTTAATGGATTGAATGCCAAACAAGTGGGAGAGTCTTCTTTAGTCAGAGGGTGGTGAATCTGTAGAATTCACTGCCATAGACATCTGTGGAGGCCAGGTCAATTATATATTTAAGGCAGATATTGACAGGTTCTTGATTAGTAAGGGCATCAGGGGTTATGGGGAGAAGGCAGGAGAATGGGGTTAAGAGGGAAAGATTGATCAGCCATGATTGAATGGCAACGTAGGCTTGATGGGCCGAATGGCCTAATTCTGCTCCGATCACTTATGAACAAAAAGAATTTCACTCCATTTAGGTACATGTGACAACAAAGTACTATTGAACAATTGCTTCTTGAATAGTACTACAACAATAACAGCCCTTCAGTCCTCCAGCTCTACTTGGGCAGCAGGGTGGCGCTGCGGTAGAGTTGCTGCCTTACAGCACCAGAGACCCGGGTTCGATCCTGACCACGGGTGCTGTCTGTACGGAGTTTGCACGTTCCCCCCGTGACCTGCGTGGGTTTTCTCCAAGATCTTCAGTTTCCTCCCACACTCCAAAGACGTACAGGTAAGTAGGTAAAATGGCTTGGTAAATGTGAAATTTATCCCCAGTGTGTGTAGAAATTTATCCCTAGTGTGTTAATATGCGTGGATCGCTGGTCGGTGCGGACCTGGTGGGCCGAAGGGCCTGTTTCAGGGCTGTATCTGTAAACTAAACTGAACTTGCCCGCTTTCAGTTATGCTAATCCTTTCAGCAAGTTGTTTTGGTTATTCTGTCCATAACTTACTTCCTTTCTTTCACTACAAGCTTCAGATCATGCATTTCCTTTGAAAGCACAATTGCGAAATACTCCAGATACTGTAGCCATTCCCACTGCACCAGTCAACCCACCAGGCACGTCTGAAGAAGGGTCTCGACCCGAAACGTCACCCATCCCTTCTCTCCCGAGATGCTGCCTGACCCACTGAGTTACTCCAGCATTTTGTGTCTACCTTCGATTTAAACCAGCATCTGCAGTTCTTTCCTAGGCATGTATCTTTAGCTGTTTATTTTAATCATTCATATTGGAGGCAAAACAAATCTCCCAACACCACTACTTTATTGTTGTTACATGGCTGTGAATCTTAACAACAAATTTGTTTATCTCCCTTTCACTGTTTAGAGTTTTGTTTAAGATCCTCACCAATAATCTGCATCTTTCCCATTGTTTCTTACCTCAAGCCTACTAGTGCTCTCTGATATACATATATCACTTCCAATGGGAACTGTAAAATCCTTAATCAATACAGACATTTTATTCACACAATGCTGGAATAACCCAGCAGGTCAGGCAGCATCTCAGGAGAGAAGGAATGGGCGACATTTCGGGTCGAGACCCTTCTTCAGACTGATTTGTACCAGCATCTGCATCTGCAGTTATTTTCTTACAGACATTTTATTCAATTCTGCCACCTGCCTCCTCTTCGTGCTTGCTATGTTTTCTGAATTCAGAATACTATGTACACTGACTGTTCTCTTGTTTCCAAGAGAGTTAGATTTAGCTCTTCAGGCTAAAGGAATCAAGGGATATGGGGAAAAAGCAGGAACTGGATACTGACTTTAGGTGATCGGCCATGATCATATTGAATGGTGGTACTGGCTCGACAGGCCGAATGGCCTACTCCTGCACTTATTTTTCTATGTTTCTTTGTTCATCTACCACATCACAATCCCATGTGGTAATTTGGGCCGTGGGTTTATCAGCCAATGAGCAACATTATGGACATTGGCATAAATCCAATTTAATATCTCTTTGTGGTGAAATGTTAACTGTTTCGTTCACCACAGACCTGCCAAACATTTCCCGGCATTTCCTGATTTTATTTAATATGTCTTCATCACTTCTATTCTGCCTCAATCTCATCACTGCAATATGTGGAACATGAACGTTTTTACTGCTATTTGTACAATTTTGTTGTCCTCTGATCTCAGTACTACTCCTTCCTTTTCCAGGTGCCCATCTAACTCCCACGCTTCCAATTACATAAACCCACATCTATTCCATAATGACATGTAAAAGAGACGGATCGAGTCCAAGTTAAATGTACAGGCGCTCCCCGGTTTACGATGCTACGACCTGCGATATTTCGACTTTGCGATGGTGCAAACGGCAGGACCCGTAGCGAGCCGCCGCCCGCTTCTGGCCACGTGAGCGCGTGTATTAAATGCATTTCGACTTACGATATTTTCCGTTTGCGATGGGTTTCTCGGAACGGAACCCCATCGTTAAGCTGATGAGCACCTGTACAATAAAAGCCTCGTGCAACGGGGCTGGAGACTTTTACGATAAAACATTTCTATAACTTTTTCTATAAATCCCTCTCCACGGTGTATTGATATTAAACTTGTTTGTCATATTCTCTCACTTTTGCTTCTCAACGTTGCGAACCTATGAAGATGAATGCTGGAGTAACTCAGGCAGCATCTCTGGATTGAAGGAATGGGTGACGTCTCCGGTCAAGACCCTTCTTCAGATCTTGGGTCTCGACCCAAAACGTCACCCGTTCCTTCTGTCCTGCTGAGTTAACATAGAAACACAGAACATAGAAAATAGGTGCGGGAGTGGGCCATTCGGTCCCTCGAGCCAGCACCGCCATTCAATATAAGAAAATAACTGCAGATGCTGGTACAAATCGAAGGTATTTATTCACAAAATGCTGGAGTAACTCAGCAGGTCAGGCAGCATCTCAGGAGAGAAGGAATGGGCGACGTTTCGGGTCGAGGCCCTTCTTCAGTCTGAAGAAGGGTCTCGACCCGCAACATCGGCCATTCCTTCTCTCCTGAGATGCTGTCTGACCTGCTGAGTTACTCCAGCATTTTGTGAATAAATACCCGCCATTCAATATGATCATGGCTGATCATCCAAAATCAGTACCCTGTTCCTGCTTTTTCCCCGATATCCTTTGATTCAGTTTGCCCAAAGAGCTAAATCTAACTCTCTCTTGAAACCATCCAGTTAATTTGGCTCCACTGGCTTCTGTGGCAGAGAATTCCATGGCAGAGAGTTACTCCAGCATGTCTATTATCCTCTGTGTAAACCAGCATCTGCAGATCCTTCCTACAATATGCAAAGGTGACATAGACTGATCATACTTTAAGCCACTATTTAAAATACACAAATATCCAGTATTCACAAAAGAAAGTCTGAAATGTTCTTACGTATTTTCAGTGACCCTCTCACATTCTTGCTTGGAGATTCTAACTTCTTCCTCCAGGCGCTGAATGACCAGTTCAATCTCCTTGTCCCGTCCTTTGCGTACTTCTTCCTTCAGCTCCCGTTCACGGGCAAGTAGCCAAGCCTCCTACAGGGGAAGAATGGTTGAATCTCTCACTCTGCCTCCCTAGTGTTCCTTACAAAGCTTGATTTGGCAGCAACAAACCAAATGATATTTTTGACACAAATGCCCGACCGTTTGAGTGCGGGCAGTCTCAAGTAACAATTATCCCAATGCGGTATTAATCAGGGGTCTCCTGCCTGCATCTTTCAAAGTATCTCACAGAACTATTCCTTTCAATTAATATTTTAGAAAATGGATATTTTACATCAGAAATGGGCGGCACGGTTGCTCAGCGGTAGAGCTGTGACTTACAGTGCCAGAGTCCTAGGTTCGATCCTGACCACAGGTGCTGAGTGTCTGTATGGAGTGTGTACGTTCTCCCTGTGACCGCGTGGGTTTCCCCCAGATGCTTCAGTTTCCTCCCACACTACAAAGACGTACAGGTTTGTAGGGTAATTGGCTTGGTAAAATTGTCAATTTTCCTCAGTATGTATAGGACAGAAAGTGTTAGCGTGCGGGGATCACTGGTCGGCGCAGACTTGGTGGGCCGAAGGGCCTGTTTCAGCAATGTACCTCTAAACTAAACTAAAAGATTCATTCATCTTGATCACAGAAGCTAGACATGAAATGAAGTTCCACCCACATTCTACACAGGTTTACCGAATTTAATGCGATGCAAGTTTCAGAAGCTAAATCTCGGTATCTATATAATTGATGATCAAGCTGACTCCGTGAATGGATTGTGCATTTAGCCTGACTGGCTGTGGACAGATTTCTACCTCACAAGTAACTCTGCATTATGAAGAGTGATGTTTGCATTCCTTAAAAAGATGCCTTGTTGCAATTTTCCATAATACAACGCAAAGCCCCCTAGTCTGCATTTGCATCATGAAAAACAAGTTGAAAAAAATAATAATTTAATGTTGATTTATTTATTTGTTTTCAACATAAATTCCACAAATTTCTATGCAGTGATTTGTGAATTATGTAATGCTGAATTTCCAGAACCCAAATAGCCGTAATGTGGGGTTGCCTGTATTACAATTAACTCTGGATGATTATGTTCTTCCTGATAAATTGTAACAGATAAAAGGTTATATTCTAGTGTAAGAAAATAACTGCAGATGCTGGTACAAATCGAAGGTATTTATTCACAAAATGCTGGAGTAACTCAGCAGGCCAGGCAGCATCTCAGGAGAGAAGGAATGGATGACGTTTCGGGTCGAGACCCTTCTTCAGTCTGAAGGAGGGTCTCGACCCGAAACGTCACCCATTCCTTCTCTCCTGAGATGCTGCCTGACCTGCTGAGTTACTCCAGCATTTTATGAATAAAAGGGTTATATTCTGGTACCTCACTTACTACTCATGTTCTGTCACCAGAAATCTACAAGAATCAATGCTAACGGGGGGGGCATTGCAGCATGATATGGGCGGCACAGTGGCGCAGCGGGTAGAGCTGCTGCCACACAGCACCAGAGACCCAGGTTCGATCCTGACCTTGGGCGCTGTCTGTGGGGAGTTTACAAGTTCCACCTGTGACCGCTTGGGTTTCCTCCCACATCCCAAAGACTTGCAGGTTAATTGGCCTCTGTAAATCATCCCTAGTGAATAAGGAAGGAGTGGATGCAAAGGTAGGATAACATGAAGTTAATGTGAACGGGTGGTCGACGGTTGGCATGGACTTGGTGGACCGAAGGGCCTGTTTCCATGCTGTATCTTTAAAATGTAAAACAAAGTGCATTGCAGACAGCACTGTTGGGCTGGGAACATAACATGAAACCCTGGACTCTGTCCTCCCTGCCTCTACTCTCCCTGCTTCTATTCCAGGATTGAGGGCTCAGGCCTCCACTGGCGCTCCAGCAGCAATGAAATGGTTAAAGTGACCGCCTCGCCACATGGCTTTCACATGGCTAACCAGCACCACTATCTGCTTGTATGTCAAAGAGGACTCTCTTGAACTTCCACAGGTGTAGAGGGCATATCAGCTGGTTGCATCACGGCCTATTTGAATGTCCAGGAGCGAAGAAGACTGCAAAAAGTGGTGAACACTGCCCGGTCCATCACAGGTTCTGACCTCCCCAACCATTGAAGTAATTCACAGAAGTCGCTGCCTCTAAAAGGCAGCCAGCATCATCAGAGACAACACACCACCCTGGCCCACAATCATTTCACCCCTACCATCGGGAAGAAGGTACAGGAGCCTGAAAACTGCAACGTCCAGGTTCAGGAACAGCTTCTTCCCTACAGCCACCAGGCTGTTAAACACTGCAACCTCCAAATAAGCTCTGAACTGCATATTTACATATTCTACTGTGCTGCTGCAAGTAAGATTTTAATTGTTCTGTCTGGGACATATGACAATAAAACACTCTAGACTCCTGCTTCACTAAACCTATTTTTCACAGATATTCTGAACCTATCCCTCAGAATTTTTTCCTGACTTCAGCCTTTTGACATGCACCATACGTTCTTTCTTCAATACCTGGCACACTTCAATTTTCCAATGTTAACATTGCTTTCATGTGTTGATTCAATCTAAATTCCTTTGTAATTGTCTCTGCCTGTGCTGCTTTGCCCAGTTTAACCTTCTTACAAAAGCACGTCTGAATATGACACATGTGTTGGTGTAACTCAGCGTGTTAGGTAACATCTCTGGAGAACATGGACAGGTGATGATGGACAGTTCACATACCGTCCGAACAGGTCCACGGATGATGCGGTCTCCCAGGTTCTACACATCGCTCTCTCTCATCTGGACAGCCAGGGGGGCTATGTGAGGATGCTGTTCACGTACACGCCACTGGAGATAAATGGGTCTATTGTGGATAGGGTGAGCAGTTTTAAATACTTGGGAGTCCGCATCACAGAGGATCTGACGTGGGCAACGCACATTGCCGCACTGGTGGGTAAGGCAAAGCAGCGCCTTTACCACCTCAGACAACTGAGGAAATTCAGAGTGTCTCTGAGGATCCTTCATTGCTTCTACTCTGGGGCTGTAAAGAGCATCCTGTCCGGCAACATTACAGTCTGGTTTGGGAACAGCACTGCCCAGGACAGGATGGCCCTGCAGAGAGTAGTGCGTTCGGCAGAACGCACCATGGGAACTACACTCGTCCCCCTGCAGGACCTATACATCAGGAGGTGCAGATCCAGAGCAAGCAAGATCATGAGGGACCCCTGCCACCCCAGTAACGGACTGTTCCAGATGCTACGATCAGGCAAACGCCTCCGCTGTCACGCTGGATGAGACGGAGTTTCTTCCCACAGGCCATCAGGAGTGTCAACATGTATAACTCCAGAGACTAAATTTTTGTCTACACTATTTATTTTTAGTAACTTATTAACTTATTATATGCTGTAACTGTAATTCTTTTTTGTGTACAATCCGCAGGCATTGCCACTTTCATTTCACTGCACATCGTGTATGTGTATGTGACAAATAAATTTGACTTGACTTGATTCAGGTCAAGATCCTTCTTCAGTCTGAAGAAGGGTCCCGACCTGAAATGTCACTTATCCATATTCTCCAGAGTTGCGAGCTGACCCGCTGATTTACTCCAACACTTTGTGTCTTTTTTTGCAAACCAGCATCTGCAGTTCCTTGTTTTTACATCTTATTCGATTATAGTTTGTTCTGGAATCCCTGTTTACAAGATTTTAAAATCGACCCACTATGTTTTTCGCAACATACTTTTTGGTTAAACATAAAGCACAACCTCAATTGTAGTCATCTACATTTTGTACACATTAAATTACCTGTTTCTTCATATAATTCTCTTCCCAGGCCTGTTTCTCAATTTCTAGTCTTTCTTTCAACGACTGGATTTCCACCTGATCAAATTAACACAGAGAAATATTAATAAGCAGATTTAACTTCAGCTTATGTGCATTTGACTGCAAACCAATTCAATTAAGTGAAAAGGATCTCAATATTGCTGCAGTATATTAACAGACCAAATGAAGATATTTGTGACAGTTTAGCCAATAAAGGCAGTAATCAGTTATAAATGGCCAAGTGCAAACTGGGATGAGATTTTCTTGCAACAAATGGGGCAGCATGGTGGCGCAGCGGTAGAGTTGCTGCCTCACAGTGCCAGAGACCCAGCTTCGATCCCGACTACGGGTGCTGTGTGTACGGAGTTTGTATGTTCTAGCTGTGATCGCATGGGTTTTCTCCGGGTGCTCTGGTTTCCTCCAACACTCCAAAGACGTACAGGTTTGTAGGTTAATTGGCTTTGGAAAGAAATTGCAAGTTGTCCCTAGTGTGTAGGATAGTGTTTGTGTACGGGGAATGCTGGTCAGTGGGGACTCGTTGGGGTGAAGGGCCTTTTCTAAACTAAAGAGTGTTGCCTCCTTTCAAGCAGCAAGGCTGGCTTGCATGATGGACTGGGCTGCATCCACATTTCTCTAAAATTTCTTGCAGTCTTGGGAAGAACTGTTGATAGGTTATCTAACCTCTGTAAATTGCCCCCAGTGTCTAGTGAGTGGGTGAGGAAGTGGGGGAACATGGAACTAGTGTGAATGGGAGGGAGATCAATGGTCAGCGTGGACTTGGTGGACCAATGGGCCAGTTCCCAGGCATCTTTCAACTAAAAATGTTATCTCAAGAAATTTCTTTACCTGGTGTCGTCTTTCTTGCTCTTCTTTTGTCTTTTCAAATTCCTCTTTGAGGGCTTTGGTTATAAGGGAACAGTTCTGTTCCAGCTGATTTCGTAGCTCGTCCAACTCAGCTCGTTGCCTTCGTAAAAAAGAATCAATTGTAAAATGGTTGATCTATCTTTCCCCCTCAAACCCCGTTCTCCGGCCTTCTCCCCATAACCGCTGACACCGACCGAGATAATGAGAATGTGATTCTCTCATTAAGGATACAAACTCACAGATAGGGTTCACTCATGAAACAGTCCCACTTGAGTTGTTTGGGTGCGAGAAGGTCACATTTAGTTTAGTTTGGAGACACAGGCCCTTCAGCCCACCGAGTCTGCACTGACCAGCGATCCCTGCACACTAACACTATCTTACACTAGGGCCAATTTACACTTATGCCAAGCCAATTAACCTACAAACCTCTACGTCTTTGGAGTGTGTGAGGATACCTGAGCACCGGGGGAAAACCCCACGGGGTCACGGGGAGAAGGTACAAAGTCCGTACAGACAGCACCCCATAGTCAGGATCGAGCCCGGGTCTCCAGCGGTGTAAGGCAGTGCTGCGCCACCGTGCCGCCCGACATTGGTGTGCAAGCAGCCCACCCTGGAAAAATATCTCTCAGGAGAGAATGAAGGTTGAATGGAAGATGGATAATGGGGGAACTGCAGTGATGCTCTCACCGAGCTGCCTGCTGGTTCAGGCGCTCCTTCTCTTCAGACACCTCAGCATACAGCCTCCTCCGTTGTTGTTGGATAGCTTGCTCCTCCTGTTCAAGCTGCTTCTCATATCTGTAATGGTCACAAAGCGATGGTCAATTTCAAGACGTAATGCAAATATAGCAAAAGATATTTCTCCACAATATTGCAAATGCCTGCCGATTACACAGGCAAAAATAAGCCAATGAGTTGGACTGTAAAAGGCACATTTTCCGCATTGAAAGCACCTATTTCAGAAAAGAAAACAGCAGGGATACTCAAGAGTTAGGCACGGGGAACTGCAGATGCTGGAACCTTGCGTAGAACGCAAAGTGCTGGAGTGACTCGCGGGTCAGTCACCACCTTCCAGTCTGAAGAAGGGTCCCGACCCGAAACATCGCCCATCCATGTTCTCCAGAGATGCTGCCTGACCCGCTGAGTTACTCCAGCCCTTTGTGCCTGCTGTATTGTTAATTATATCCTTCCTCCACATTCACAGAATCAATTTGTAAATAGTCATGTCAGTACAACTGGAATAGGACACAGAGGTTCTTCCATAAAACTTTATTGTACTAGTCAATCAATTTCCACCGTGCCGCCCGACATTAATTAAAACTAAATGCATCAGCATAATTTGGCAGTTTATTTTAAGGAAACCTTTTGGTTTTAAGTGCAGATGGTCCCCAACTAACGATGCTTCGACGTGCGATATTTCGACTTTACAATGGTGCAAACGCTGGGCAACGGCAGGGACCCACAGCTCGCTTCCGGCCACGTGATCACGTGTACTAAATGTGTTTCGAAGTGCGATATTTTCAGTTTATCGGAACATAACCCCATTGTAAGTTGAGGAGCACCTGTAGTACTTTCAGTTCTCCCTCAGAATGTCAGGAGGGACCCAATACACAAATGTGTAGGAAGGAACTGCAGATGCTGGTTATACTGAAGATTGACCCAAAATGCTGGAGTGACTCGGGCACCATCTCTGGAGAAAAATAACTGTTGGCGTTTAGGGTGGGTACCCTTCTTCATACTGAAAGAAGACGTGTGGGTTGGGGGGAAATAAACTGGAGGCGAGAAAAGGCCAGTAAAATCAGGGCTGGCTTCCTGTCCCTCTTGTTCTCACACCTTTCCCAGCCAACAATGGGCCATGATGGGCTCCACCTCTCCTGAAGTCATCTGTTACTGGTCCCGATTTTTGAAATCCTTCTCTCATCTCCAGTTTATTCACCCCCCCCCCCCCCCCCCCCCTTCCCCACCCCCCTCCTCTACATTCAGTCTGAAGAAGGGTTCTGACCCAAAACGTCACCTAGCCTTTTTCTAGAGATGCTGCCTGACCCGTCGAATTACTCCAGCACATTGTGTCTATCTTTCCCACACACAACAGGCTGGTCAAATAACCTCTAAAATCAGGTGCAAATAATATTTAGGCCCAAATGTAAATTCGAGGTAAAATTTGATAAACCTCGGTAAAACTTGAAGTGCACTTTGAGGTAGTTCTTACAGACATAATCCTACTGTGACCATGGAACACTATGAGCTACCTCTTCCACCACCATAGATTGTTTGTTTTCCCATTGTGGGTTTTTTTCACTTATGTCTTTTTTTTTTGCAGTCGTCTTTTTACTGTCTGGCAGAATTTAATGTGTAACATGTATTAATCTGAGTCTATGTGCCTGTGGTGTGCTGCAAGTCATGTTTTTATTGTACCTGTGCCACATTGTACTTGTGTATATGACAATAAACGACTTGAATCTAGGGCTAACTTTCTCACTCCCAAATAAGGGACAAAAGGTGACGTCACCGCCCCGCGTGACCTCACCCAGCCAGCGGCCACGTGCTTCTGCTCCACCAATGGAGGCAGCCCGGCCAGGAGGCGGGTTGCTACGCAACCTCCATTGGGCAGCACCCGGGCCTACACTATCCGAGCCTACAGCGGCCCCGGGCCTACAGTTCCGGGCCTACAGTGCCCCCCGGGACAAATATACAGGATGCCCGGCTAATACGGGACAATTGGAAACCCTACATGAATCTTAAAATAAAAGATTACTGTCAGGAAATAATGCAGATGCAAAGTTATTCTACAGTGAAAGGAGAGACAATTATACAACTTTAAATTAAACAACAGTTATACAACCTATAATCTAACTTCTCTAACTTCAAATAGCCCTTGATTTCCCTCTCTCTCCATCCCCGCCTCTTCCCAGTTCTCCCACCAGTCTTACTGTCTCCGATTGCATTCTATCTCAGTCCCGTCCACTCCCGACATCAGTCTGAAGAAGGGTCTTGACCCGAAACGTCACCCATTCCTTCTCTCCAGAGATGCTGCCTGTCCCGCTGAGTTACTCCAGCATTTTGTGTCTACCTTCGATTTAAACCGGCATCTGCAGTTCTTTCCTAGAAAATTATACAATCATGGATTGTCTGTTTTCCAATTGTGTTTTTCATTAATTTTTTCTTGAATTTTTTTTGCGCAGTTTACTTTTCACTGTCTGGCACAATTTAATAAGTAAATTAGGTATCATTTATATATTTATCCGAGTTTATGCGCTTAAGGTGTTTATTGTACCTGAACCACATTGTTCATGTGCATATGACAAGAAATTAGACTTGAATTTTTGAATAAAAAATCACTGTCAGGGAATAATGCCGATGCAAAGTTATTCCGCGGTGTAGCCACGATTATCGGACTCGCGCGGCAAGCTGCGATAGAAATCGTATTTCCCCCAAACCTCTGTCTGGCATGGTCTCTCTCCCTCTGGCAAAGGTCTTCTTTCTCTTTGTCCAGCTGCTCCCTCAGTTCTTCCGTCTGCCGGATGTACCGCCGAGCCGCACGTTCGTCAGACTGCGCCAGTTCAGCCTCGTGCAACGCCTTGAGTTTTTTGATTTCCTGCTTGTGTTTAGCTATTAGCTTCTGAATCTCTGGCTCCAAGCCTGGAAGTCAAACAGTTACGTTATTAGAGTAGGAAGGGGCCTGGTTTACACCGAAGATAGACACAAAAAAGCTGGAGTAACTCAGCGGGGCAGGCAGCATTTCTGGAGAGAAGGAATAGGTGACGTTTGGGGTCGAGACCCTTCTTCAGACCTTTTCTCCTAGTTTCCCCTATCGCATGGCTTCCCTCTCCCCTGACTCTCAGCATTCTGATTTGTTCTGCACCTTTTCCCACCTCTAGTTTCCCCCTCCCCGACTCCCAGTCTGAAGAAGGGTTCCAACCCAAAACATCACCTATTCCTTTTCTCCAGAGAAGATGCCTGACCCGCTGAGTTACTCCAGCATTTTGTGTCTATCTTTGGTATAAAGTGGCACCTGCAGTTCCTTTTTATTGCATAGATCTTGCATATGTTTAAAGAAAAACAAAACCGATTTAGACAAAGTGCGGTTGTGTGGGGTATGAGTCACAGGTCGAGGAAGAACATATTTGCAATTTGGTGTTGGTTGTACAGCTGGGGATTGCTGACTAAGGAGCGGCAGGTAAATACACATATAAACAACAAAAGGGGGGATGACTATGCAGGGCAGGATATTGAGCAAGTGGAAGTGTGCAAAGGATACACAGAGGAGCAATCAGGTGGTGACAAAGGCATGGATGCTTGTGGTTAGGAGCAGATTGGGCTATTGCAGAGACAGGCAAAGTAAAGGTGTGTCAAATAGGCGAGGAAAGGCCGTGGATATCGAGTCACAAAGTGTAGGAACTGCAGATGCTGGTTCAAACCGAAGATAGACACAAAAAGCTGGAGTAACTCAGTGGGACAGGCAGCATCTCTGGAGAAAAGGAACGAGTGATGTTTCTGGTTGAGACCCTTCTTCAGACTGGGAAAAAAAAAGTTCCTTTGTTTTTCACGGGGTGGAAAACAGTAGTTTAACGTTTCTGTGAGTGTGAAGGTTTTATACTGAAGACGGGTCTCGACCCATTCTTTTTCTCCGCTGAGTTACTCCAGCTTTTTGTGTCTATCTTGAGTCAAAAAGCTCTGCTTGAGCTTTAAAAGGACACTAAGGTTCAGGTAGTGTAGGAAAATAACTGCAGATGCTGGTACAAATCGAAGGTATCACAAAATGCTGGAGTAACTCAGCAGGTCAGGCAGCATCTTGGAGAGAAGGAATGGGTAACTTTTCAGGTCGAGACCCTTCTTCAGACTGAACCTAAGGTCCAGGTTAATTGTTTAACCTAGCAGCTGCTTCTCCTACTCCACGGTTGGAAACTAAACCATATCAATATCAAGCTTCAAAATGGAAATAATCTGTCATTCAAAGAGATACGAAATGGCAGAGAAAGGCCTACTGGCTTTTATTATTTATGCTAGGCAAAGTATTTTATATGTGCAGCTGAACAAAAAGGTCTTGTGTTCATCACAGGGTAAGAAACAGGGTGTGTAACAACTCTGTGAAAGTGAGCAGTTCACTTACTTTCTTTCTTACAAATACAGACTAAGACAGCAAAAGTTTTTTACCTCTTTTTATTTATTTCTGGTGTCAGGGCATCGCTGGTTACTTTGCTCTATTTAGAATATAAAACTTTCGTGTTCACAGAAATGTTATACCACTGTTTCGCACCCTTTGATAAACATAGGAACTTTTTTTCTCAGCTACACAGATTGGACTTTCATGAAAACATTTGACCCAGTATTTATTGCCCATCTCCATTGCCCCCGAGGTGGGAATGATGAACAGTCCTTCTTGTGAGAGCGCTTCAAAGGAAATTCCAGAAATTCCAGTGACTAGAAGGACCGGAAATATTTCCAAGTCATGATGATGTGCAACTTGAGGGGGACCTAATGGTGATGGTACCTCAGCTGCACGGAGGCAGAGAGGAAAGCTCTTCAGCGGGTAGTCCATAGAGCTCAGAGGACCATCGGAACACAGCTACCAGCCTTGGAGGGCATCTACAACACACGATGCCTCAGAAAAGCCACCAGCATCCACAAAGACTCTTCACACCCCTGCAACAGTCTGTTCGAACTCCTTCCATCGGGCAGACGATACAAGGCCTTCTACGCCCGCACCTCCAGACTCAGGAACAGCTTCATCCCCAGGGCCATAGCTGCTATGAACCGGTCCTGCTGAGCCGGATGGTCACATCGCAGAGTGATCCGGCACAGATCTACTTGCACTTTATTCTGTTTTAAAACTGTTACAATTTGTTTCATTGGGTTGTTTAAATTAATACTGACTAGCTAATTAAATTATTGCATCGTATGGGAGGCGCATTCCCAATCTCGTTGTACCCCTGTACAATGACAATAAAGATATATTGTATTGTATTGTATCTCATCTGTCCGCTGCCCACACCCTTCTTGGAGGTACAGGTTGCAGGTTTGCTGCATGTGTGGGTTTGGTGCATTTTATACACATTGCATCCATTACATACATACTGTTACCATTGTACAAAGTTGGAGAAGGGAAGGCTGCTGAGGTTCCAATGAAACTGAGGTTCCAATGAAACTGGATGCGTTGTCCCAGACGGCATGTGTGTGTATGTACATACTTACGTACGCACGCACACACATATATATTTAAGGTAGACACAAAAGGCTGGAGTAACTCAACGGGACAGGCAGCATCTCTGGAGAGAAGGAATGGGTGACGTTTCGGGTCGAGACTCTTCTTCAGACATATTATATATATATATATATATACACACACATATATTTTTTAGTTTAGTTTAGAGATACAGCGCGGAAACAGGCCCTTCAGCCCACCGGGTCCGCACCGACCAGCGATCCCCGCACATTAACACAAGCCTACACTCACTAGCGACAATTTACACTTAAGCCAAGTATACATAACCTGGCCAATTAACCTACAAATTTGTACGTCTTTGGAGTGTGGAAAGAAACCGAAGATCTTTGTGTTTTGTTTATTATATTTTTTACATATTCTGTTGTGCTGCTGCAAGTAAGAATTTCATTGTTCTGTTTGGGACATAAGGCAATAAAATACCCTTAACTCTTCATGTTTGGACTTGTGCATATGGAAATGTAATAAAAACATTTAAAACCATTTCACTAAAAAGTACCTTAAGTTGGTAAATAAACATGAAGAAAAGTAACTCAATTATGAATTGAAAAGCACATTTCATTTCCTTCATGGCCGTTCTGTTGCCAAATGCTTATACGATTATGAAGATCAATGGAAGTTGATCTCACAGGTATTTACAAAATCCCTGATGAGGATCACAATTTTATATACTGGTACCTTTGACAGTGATTTCTTTAATTTTCTTTGTTTTCTCATCTATCCATTTCTCTCTGCGGATTTTTTCTGTCGCACTCATTAGTTCTTTTAACTTCTTGATTTCCTACAAACAAAGAGTTGTGGATGTTACAAGAAAACTGCTGTGTAGTCGGGCAATCTTATGAAAAGAACGTCTAACTCAGATTACAGGAATATTGAATTAGAGGAAACAAAACAATATGCGTCTTTACATATCTTTACATCTTTGAAATAGATTCATTAGAAACATAGAAAATAGGTGTGCGAGTAGGCCATTCGGCCCTTCAGGCCAGCACCACCATTCAATATAATCATGGCTGATCATCCAAAATCAGCACCCCGTTCTGGCTTTTCCCCCATATCCCTTGATTCCCTTAGCCCGAAGAAAATTCTGTGTCAGTGATTAATTTTTTTTAATCAACTTGAATGACACCAAAAAGGAGAAGAACACACTTTCTTATTCACTGTAGGGCGGCACCATGGAGAAGCGGTTAGTTGCTGCCTCACAGCACTTGCAGCGCCAGAGACCCGAGTTCGATCCCAACTACGGGTGCTGTCTATATGGAAATTGTACGTTCTCCCCGTGGGATTTCCCCGAGATCTTTGGTTTCTTCCCACACTCCAAAGACGTAGAGGTTTGTAGGTTAATTGGCTTGGGTACTTACTGTATACTTGGTTTAAGTGTAAATTGTCGCTAGTGTGTGTAGGCTTCTGTTAATGTGCGGGGATAGCACTCAGTGGGCCGAACGGCCTGTTTCCGCGCTGTATCTCTAAACTATCACTGGCCCATTAGATGAAATATAAGGAACAGAGGCAAACTATAACATTTAACACTGCACAAAAGGCAGCATTAGTACAGAATTATCATTGCAGTTACTCCAGTACTTTGTCTTTTTTTTGTTAACCAGTCTCTGTAATTCCATGGGTCCGCAAGACCATACGACATCGGAGCAGAATTAGGCCATTCGGCCCATCATGTCTGCTCCTCCATTTGATCATGACTGATCTATTTCCTCTCAATCTCTACATAATAAGGAATTAGTCTGAATGGTTTTCTTAAACTATGTGCTGCCAAACAGAAAATAAAAAATACTTATATTTTTGTAATTTTTCGTGTGTTAAATGAAGCCGTAAAAAAAGGGAAAATAAGAACAATGCTGTACGATATTTAAATTTGGAACTGAAGTGCAATCTCTGAGAGGGAGAACTATTTATTCAACAATAAAAATGTAAAAATGTAGAGGAAACAATTGGCAGTCAAATATTGGGTGCGACACCAAATTGTAAAATCACTGAAAGATAAGAGTACTTCAGGTAGACCACACAAAAAAATTTAAATTACTTACTAAAACAAATTATTGGGGCCAAGGTAATCACATAGCCAATGATAAGATTGTTACAGGGCAGATTAGCTTCAAGCGGAATTAAGCCTTCTCTATAAGGGACTATTAATTTGACAACTATTTTGTTATACGATTATGGAGATTTGCTTGGTTTTGCAGGTCAACGTTAAACAAAATATTAACAATATATATATATTCCTTTATTCGTCCCATACCGGGGAAATTTACAGTGTTACAGCAGCAAAGTGGATAGCAAGAGATCATTCATTATTATAAATAAAAGTAAGGACAAGGATAAGTTGGCATCAGTTTACTGTGTATTCCTTAACTGTTACTGTTGACTCGTCTGCTGGGAGCAGTGGTGGTTGTGCAGCAGTTAGAGTGCACCAGTTTTAATCAGCCACCCCATTTTCTTCACACTACAGCAGAATGCTAAAATCTTATTATTTACTGAGCATCTGTCACTGGGAAATGCTGGCGTCTTCAAGATGCTGCTATTAAAGACATTAGAACAGGGTACTTAGAAAAAGTTCAGGGTCTTCATGCACAGTCAGCAAAGTGAAATTGTTTGAGAATTCATTGATGTTTTTTGAAAAGGTAACATGTGCTGTGCATGAACTAAGCCTCCCAGAGCCAGAGACTTGGTTCAATGAGGATGCATCATAGCTTGGTTTGGTAACAGCTCCACCTGAGACCGGGAGAAATTGCAGCGAATTGTGGACGTAGCCCAGACCATCACACAAACCAACCATTTATACCTCACGCTGCCTCGGCAAGGCCAGCAGCATAATCAAGGACGAGTCGCACCCTGGCCACTCCCTCTTCTCCCCTCTCCCATCAGGCAAAAGGTATAGAAGTGTGAAAATGCACACCTCCAGATTCAGGTACAGTTTCTTCCCAGCTGTTATCAGGCAACCGAATCATCCTACCACAACCAGACAGCGGTGCTGAACTACTATCTACCTCTTTGATGACCCTCGGACTATCCTTGATTGGACTTTGCTGGCTTTACCTTGCACTAAACGTTATTCCCTTATGTATCTATACACTGTAAATGGATCGATTGTAATCATGTATTGTCTTTCTGCTGACTAGTTAGCAGGCAACAAAAGCTATTCACTGTACCTTGTACATATGACAATAAACTGAACTGAAACCTTGGGTGCTGTTGTGTGTGGAGTTTACACGTTCTTCCTGTGACCGTGTGGGTTTAGTTTTGAATACATTGTCTGGATAAACGATTGGCTGGCTAACAGGCCAGCACCTGTGGATCCAAAGAGATAGCCGCCATCTTGGGTCGAGACCCTGCAACAGGTCCGAGATGGTACGGGGGAAGGTAGCGGTAGAAAGAGGTAAGGAGGTAGGGGTGAGGTAGGGGCTGGCAGGTGATGGGTGGAGCCAGCAGAGGAGGGTGATGAAGGGCAGATGGGACCAGGTGGGAGAGGGCAGCATGGTGGTGCTGCAGTAGAGTTGCTGCCTCACAGCGCCAGAGACCTAGGTTTGATCCTGACAATGGATGCTGTCTGTGCGGAGTTTGGTCGTTCTCCCGGTGGCCGTGTGGGTTTTCTCCGGAACGCTCTAGTTATCTTTCAAAGTATTTCACAGAACTATTCCTTTCAATTAATATAATAGGAGAAAATGGACATTTTACTTCAGAAATAGGCGGCACGGTTGCGCATCCTGACCTCGGGCGCTGTCTGTACGGAGTTTGTACATTCTCCCCGTGACCGCGTGGGTTTTTCCCGGGTACTCTGGTTTCCTCCCACACTTCAGAGACATACAGATTTGTAGGTTAATTGGCTTGTGAATTGTCCTTAGTGTGTAGGATGTGGTCTCCTCCCATGTTACAAAGACGTGCAGGTTTGTAGGTTAATTGGCTTCTATAAATTGTCCCCTGTGTAGGATGTTGATAGTGGGAATATAGAGAACCTATGTGAATGGTTGATCGATGGTCGGTGTGGACTGGATGGGCTGAAGGGCCTGTTTCCACACTGTACCTCTAAACTGAACTAAAGGGGCAGACTCAGACAGTGGAGGGTGATAGGGTGAGACAGAAAAAAAAGAGATAAAAGGGCGGCAGATAGAGGCAGTTGGGGGAGGGAAGGGGAGATAGAGACGGAGGCTGGAAGGTGATGAATGAAACAAGGTGCTGCAGATGCAGAATGTGTTGCGTAAGGAAAGTGATGTGGAACCAGGTGAGGGAGGGGTGATGAGCAGACGGAACGAGGTGGAGGAGAGGATAAGGCAACCAGAAGGTGTAGATGTGGGTGAGAGGCAGATGGTATCAGGTGGGGAGGGGAATGAAACGTAATGATGGGGGTAGAGGGACTAGAGCATGTGCAGTCTCTTTCATCTCCATTTTACTCAAACCATCTGCTCATGGAACGCAGCACTAAATTGGGTGGTGGCTAAAACGCAATGCAGAGATCTGGGTTTGCCAAATCATTAAAGCAATTTAACAAATTTATAAAATGTGCTAACAAAGTACTGGACTTCATTTTTAGAAAAATAAAATTCAAAAGCTGAATACTTATGCTACAAGTACAGATCATTGTCTTGACTGTAAAGTAAAAAACGCAAATTCTAGTCTTCATATAATTTAATGAATGTAGAAGCACTGGAAAAAGTGCAAATAAACATTTAAAAGGATTATACTATAATTAAGATCTTGAAGGGTTCATTTGGATAGAGTAGATGTTACCACATGCAGGAAACTGCAAACTAAAGATCATGGTCACAAATAAATCCTAAAGGGAGTTCAATTTAGAGATACAGTGCGGCAACAGGCCCTTCGGCCCACCAAGTCCGTGCCGACCAGCAATCCCCGCACATTAACACTATCCCACAAACACTGGGGACAATTTACATTGATACCGAGCCTATTAACCAACAAAACCTGCACGTCTTTGGAGTGTGGGAGGAAATCGACGATCCGAGGAAACTCACGTAGGTTAGGGGGAGAACGTACCCGTCGTTAGGATGGAACCTGGGTATCCGGCGCTGTAAGGCAGCAACTCTACCGCCGCACCACCCTGCTCTTCTTTATTGTGGTTTAATGTGGAACCACAGGAAGCAATTGAGATGAAGCAGAGAAGAGAAACAAGTATAAGGGGGAAGGGAGACATAGAAAGATATGCTGACATGGTGTGGTGAGATAAGGCGGCAAGAGGTTTGCACAGAGTCTCAGTGCAACTGTTGCTCCCTGGGCCATATAACCCGTACTGTAAAGTCAACATGGTTTCATGCCGTCACAGCTTGAAATGCTCACCACATCATGCTGCTCTTGCACCTGTTGGATTTTCTTCATGTATTTCTGATCCACCTGCTTTAGGTCATTCACCACAGACTCACATTTTTCACTTAACACTTTCTTGTCATCTATCAGCTGTTGGGAATAAATGCACAACCAGTCAGAGAAATTGCCATCAAAGCAAAAAGGGCATTAAGCAACAAATAACTTTCTAGATTTAGCTCTCACGTACAATTGAAAGAGACCGTTAGCTTTCATTTTTACTTGGTTTGCGTTAAATACTTCAAAGCCTACCAGCTGAACTTCAAGGAGGGGCAAGGAACTGCAGATGCTGGAATCTTGAGCAAAAACACAAAAGTGCTAGAGGAATTTGGGTCAGGTAGCATCTGCGGAGGAAAAGGACAAACGACCTTTCGGGTTGGGACCCTTCCTCAGACATTGAAGAAGAGTCCTGACTTGAAACGTCGCCTGTTAATCCCCTTCACGGATGCTGCCTGACCCACTGCGTTCCTCTTGCAATTTGTGCTTAGCTGATCATCGTGCAACCTTGCAAGATGGAGCACATGGTATACAGCAGGGTAAACTATAACGCAACATCACCTCCTGAATTAATGGGAGTTCATTGGAGTTTAGAAGGATGAGAGGGGATCTTATTCACTGGAGTTCAGAAGGACGAGAGGGGATCTTATAGAAACATATAAAATTGTAAAAGGACTGGACAAGCTAGATGCAGGAAAAATGTCCCCAATGTTGGGCGAGTCCAGAACCGGGGGCCACAGTCTTAGAACAAAGGGGAGGCCATTTAAAACTGAGGTGAGAAAAAACTTTTTCACCCAGAGAGTTGTGAATTTGTGGAATTCGCTGCCACAGAGGGCAGTGGAAGCCAAATCACTAGATGGATTTAAGAGAGAGTTAGATAGAGCTCTAGGGGCTAGTGGAATCAAGGGATATGGGGAGAAGGCAGGCACGAGTTATTGATTGGGGACAATCTGATTGGGGACGATCAGCCATGATCACAATGAATGGCGGTGCTGGCTCGAAGGGCCGAATGGGCTCCTCCTGCACCTATTTTCTATGTTTCTATGTCCATGATGTTTCACATCCAATAGTGCCACATTTTGAAACAGGGAAAGAATGCTGCAATATTCTTTCAAGATCAATGGGAAATTTGATTTTACTCTGCCAAGGGATTTGGACTTATTGCTTCATACAGCAATTCGGATTTAAATACTGGCTTGCAAGATCATTTTTATTATTTTAGAGGGTAGTAATTCTATAGCTGTTAATTTTTTTCCTCTTATTAATCCGGCCTCCATTTTATGTTGTTATACTTTAGAGATACAGTGTGGATACAGGGCCCACCAAATTCCCGACAACCACCAATCACCACTATCCTACAGGCTCGGGACAATTTACAATAGCCAATTAACCAACAAACCCGCACGTCTTTGGAGTGTGGGAGGTAACCAGAGCACCCGGAGAAAACCCACGAGGTATTAGAGAGAATGTACAAACACTGTACAGACAGCACCTGTAGTCAGGAATGAACCGGGGTCTCTGGCGCTGTAAATCAGTGACACTGGACTCAGTGGGCCGAAGGGCCTGTTTCCACGTTGTATCTCCAATATAAACTAAATTGTATATGAAACTACAGCACAATCTTTAACCTATTAACATATTATTTATCACTGGCACCAGGTTATCTATCAATGGAAAATAACATTGGTTGCCAGATCATCAATGTTCTGTTTCGCCAACTCGACTTGTCCAACTCAGTGTGGAGAAGGATCTCAACCCGAAACGTCACTATTCCTTTTCTCCATACATGCTGTCTGACCCGCTGAGTTACTCCAGCTTTTTGTCATAGTGTGGAAACAGGCCCTTCGGCCCAACTTGCCCACACCGGCCAACATGTCCCAGCTACACTAGTCCCACCTCCCCACGCTTGGTCCATATCCCTCCGAACCTGTCCTATCCATGTGCCTGTCTAACAGTTTCTTAAATGTTGGGAGAGTCCATGCCTCAACTACCACCTCTGGCAGCTTGTTCCATACACCCACCACCCTTTGTGTGAAAAAGTTACCCCTCAGATTCCTATTAAATCTTTTTCCCTTCACCTTAAACCTATGTCCTCTGGTCCTCGATTCACCTACTCTGGGCAAGAGACTCTGTGCATAGAGTCATAGAGTCCTACAGCACAGAAAGAGGCCCTTCGGCCCATCGTGTCCGCGCCTCCCGTTACCAAACACAGTCTAATTTTAATCCCATTTTCCCGCATTTGGACCGTAGCCCTGAATGTTGTAGCATTTCAAGTGCCCATCCAAATGCCTCTTAAACGTTGTGAGTGTTCCCGCCTCCACCACCACCCCAGGCAGTGAGTTCCAGACTCCAACCACCCTCTGGGTGAAAAAGTTCTTTCTCACATCCCCCCGAAACCTCCCTCCCCTTACCCTGTATCTATGTCCCCTCGTTGTTGAACCTTCCACCAGTGGAAGAAGTTCCCCGCCATCTACCTTATCTATGCCCCTCATGATCTTGTACACCTCGATCATGTCCCCTCTCAGCCTTCTCTGCTCCAGGGAAAACAACCCCAGTCTGCTCAGTCTCTCCTCATAGCCAAGGCCCTTCATCCCTGGCAGCATCCTGGTGAATCTCCTCTGCACCCTCTCCAAAGCTATCACATCCTTTCTATAATGTGGTGACCAGAACTGTACACAATACTCCAGCTGTGACCTCACCAGTGTTCTGTACAATTCCATCATTACCCCCCTACTTTTATATTCGATGCCCCGGCTAATGAAGGCCAGTAACCCATATGCCTTTTTGACCACCCTGTCCACCTGTCCTGCTGCCTTCAAGGACTTGTGTACCTGTACTCCAAGGTCCCTCTGTACCCCTGTCTTCCCTAGGGTCCTTCCATTCATGGTGTACTCCCTCTCCAAGTTATTTCTGCCAAAGTGCATCACCTCGCACTTTTCAGGATTAAATTCCATCTGCCACTGCTCCGCCCATCTGACCATCTCATCTATATCTTCCTGCAGCTTGCAGATCCCTTCCTCGCTATTCACCACGCCCCCTACCTTTGTGTCATCTGCAAACTTGCTGATCATGCCCTGTACATTGATATCCAGATCATTTATGTAGATTACAAACAGTAAGGGACCCAACACCGATCCCTGCGGCACCCCACTGGACACCAGCCTCCAGTCACAGAAGCACCCTTCTACCATCACCCTCTGCCTTCTGTCACTAAGCCAGTTTTTTTATCCATTTTGCCAAGGTGCCCTGGATCCCATGGGCTCTTACCTTCTTGACTAGTCTCCTGTGTGGCATCTACCCGATTTATTCCTCTCATGATTTGATGTATATTTTAGGGTAGATAAAATTGAATGTAAAATGCAGCTGATTGTTAAATGTGATTTTACCTGATCAATGAACGCTAGATGCCTTTGGATCGTTGACTCGTACTGGTCCTTCTGCACTCGTAATCTTTGGCTCATTTCCTTTTCAGTCTCCTTCATATGACGCACAGTTAATTCTCTCTGTTGCATCTGGTAAGAAAATGTTTTGGTCACTCGAAGTTTAAACAGAAACTATTCACACTTGTTCTACTGCAAAGTTTCTCCTTGCTAACATGGATTAAACACAAGATTCAGTGATGCTTGGGCATTGTTACAACTGCAACAGATGTACAAGTGAGAGTGGGGAACAGAAAGAAATAAGTACCAGTGGACAAAATGATACTGGTGAACTTGGCAAGGCTAATACCTACTAAATCCCAGAGTTACTAAATGTAGGAAGTGTGATCTCACAATTCAAAACAGCAGGAAGCGAGGAAGATGAAAAGAACTAACCTGATAGATTAATGTCAAAGGTAGGGAAAATAAAGATAGTGCACCTTAAAAAGAATAATAGTCATGGGGCAGGGTGTGTGTGTGTGTGTGTGGGGGGGGGGGGGGGGGGGGGATGTGGGTGTAAACCGGATCAGATTAAATAAAGCCATCAAATAATCTGGAGGATTAAAATTGAAAAATGATTCAAATTTATTTATTTGTGTATATATATATATATACACACACACACATACATATCAATATATATCTATATAGATTTATGAAAGGAATATTATATTTGAGAGCGCAATTAGTAGGATAGATAATATAATCGGATAGATAATATAGTAGGATAGATAATATAGATCATATGTTGAAAGACGAGCGACTAGGCTTGTATATACACTGGAATTTAGAAGGATGAGAGGGGATCTTATCGAAACGTATAAGATTATTAAGGGGTTGGACACGTTAGAGGCAGGAAACATGTTCCCAATGTTGGGGGAGTCCAGAACAAGGGGCCACAGTTTAAGAATAAGGGGGTAGGCCATTTAGAACTGAGATGAGGAAAAACTTTTTCAGTCAGAGAGTTGTGAATCTGGGGAATTCTCTGCCTGAGAAGGCAGTAGAGGCCAATTCTCTGAATGCATTCAAGAGAGCTAGATAGAGCTCTTAAGGATAGCGGAGTCAGGGGGTATGGGGAGAAGGCAGGAATGGGGTACTGATTGAGAATGATCAGCCATGATCACATTGAATGGCGGTGCTGGCTCGAAGGGCCGAATGGCCTCCTCCTGCACCTATTGTCTATTGTCTATAATAATAATAATAATAATTTTATTTGTCATATGTAGGTTGGCACAGGGTCAACGGTACAATGAAATGTATTTGACAAGACAACGGGTCACCTCAGCAGTAATATTCCAAGGATAAATAAGATTAAAATGACATTAGTAAGGTAAAAAGACAATATTAAAATAATCAACATATATGATGTGAAAAGTGTTTATGAGTTTATGAGTTCAGAAGCCTGATGGCCTGATGGTAGAAACTGTTCTTAAGTCTGGCGGTACGCACAGCCATACTCCTGTATCGTCTGCCTGACGGTAACAAGGAGAACAGCCTGTGTGCTGGGTGGCTGTGGTCCTTGATGATGCTGCGTGCCTTCCGCAGGCACCGCCGGTAGAAAATGTCCTGAATGGCCGGGAGACAGTTGCCAGTGATGTGCTGTGCCGTCTACACCACTCTCTGTAGTGATTTGTGGCTGTGGGCAGAACAGTTCCCGTACCAGACTGTAATGCAGCCCGTCAGCAGGCTCTCGATGGTGCATCTGTAGAAGTTTGTGAGGATGCTGGCGTTCATGCCAAACTTCCTCAGTCTTCTCAGGAAAAAGAGCCGCTGGCAGGCCTTCTTTGTTATTGTGTCCGTGTGCAGTGTCCAAGAAAGGTCCTCAGTGATGTGCACACCGAGGAACTTAAAGCTGCTGACCCTTTCAACCTCAGCATCACCGATGTGGATGGGGAGATGTCCACTCCCCCGCTGTCTCCTGTAGTCCACCATCATCTCTTTAGTTTTGCTGACATTGAGAGAGAGGTTATTTTCCTGGCACCGGCTGTTTAGTGCCTTTACCTCCTCTCTGTAGGCCGTCTCATTGTTGTCTGCGATGAGGCCCAAGATGGCCGTGTCGTCAGCAAACTTTAGGATGCTGTTTGAGCTGTGCTTAGCAGTACAGTCGTGCGTGAACAGGGAGTACAGGAGAGGACTAAGCACACAGCCCTGTGGTGTGCCTGTGTTGAGGATCAGTGAGGGAGAGGTGCGGCTGCCAATTCTCACCACCTGGGGCCTGCCCGTCAGGAAATCGAATATCCATCCGCAGATGGAGGTCTCCTGTCCAAGATCAAGGAGCTTGGGGACGAGTTTTGAGGGAATAATAGTGTTGAATGCCGAGCTGTAGTCAATAAAGAGCATTCTCACATATGCATTTCCTTTGTCCAGGTGGGTGAGCGCAGTATGTATTGCCATGGCGATGGCATCGTCCGTGGCCCTGTTTGGTCTATATGCAAACTGAAGAGGGTCCAAGGTGTCAGGGAGAGAGGAGCAGATGTGAGTTTTGACTAGTCGCTCGAAGCACTTCATGATGACTGATGTCAGTGCGACAGGACGGTAGTCATTTAAACAGGAGGTTGCTGGTTTCTATGGAACAGGAACGATGATGGACGCTTTGAAGGAGTCAGACTGACTCAGAGAGAGGTTGAAGATGTTGGTGAACACCACTGCCAGTTGATCAGCGCACACTCTGAGGGCCCGCCCTGGAATACCATCCGGCCCTGGAGCTTTGCGGTCGTTGACCTTTTTGAAGGACCACCTCATGTCTGCCATTTGTAAGGACAGTGTGGTCGTCCCCCTGCACACCTGTGGACTCATGGTGGGCGCTGTGTTGTCTGCATGGAACCGAGTATAAAAGGTGTTAAGCTCGTCCGAGAGCGATGCGGTAGGCTGAACAGTGCTCCTGTTTTTCCTTTTATAGTCTGTGACGCAGCGTAATCCACTCCACATGCGTCTCGAGTCCGAGCTGTAGTAGTTAGATTCCACTTTGTTTCTGTAGGCTCTCTTGGCTTTCCTGATGGACATCTGGAGGTCATATCTGGCTACCTTATAAGCGTTGAGGTCGCCTGAGTTGAAGGCAGTAGTCCGTGCTTTAAGTTTAACACGGACTTCCCGTCCGACCCAGGGTTTCTGATTTGGGTAAGTGCAGATGGTGGCTTTTGGAACCACATCATCGATGCACTTAATTATGTAGCCTAAGACAGAGTCTGTGCATTTGTTGATATTGCCTTCTGCTGTGCCTTCAAACATCTGCCAGTCAGTTGTGCCAAAGCAGTCCTGTAAAGCCTCATCAACCCCATTGTTCCATTTATATATGACCCTGGAAAACGGTTTTTCCTGTTTTAGGTTCTGCCTGTATGCAGGCAGCAGTAGAGTGGGACAGTGATCTGCCTCACCAAAAGCAGGGCGAGGGACGGGCTTATAACAGTCTCTGAATGGGGTGTAACAATGGTCCAGGGTCTGCTCTCCCCTAGTGGGAAACGTGATGTGTTGGAAGTATTTTGGAAGAACCTTCTTCATATTGGCTCTGTTGAAGTCTCCCAGAACAATGAACGCAGCCTGGGGATGGGAGTTCTCCAGCTCATTTACAATCCCATACAGTTCGTCCAGGGCTGGAGATTTATCAGCCTGTGGGGGGATGGAAGCAGCAGTAAGGAGGACTGAACTGAACTCTCTGGGGAGGTAAAAAGGTCTAGCTTTAATGGTCAACAGCTCCAGAATAGGGGAGCAGTGTATAGTTAAAACGCAGACATCCTTGGCCCACGAAGAGTTAACCGTAAAGCACACTCCCCCTCCTCTCGGCTTGCCTGAGTCCTTCGTTCTGTCTTGTCGGTAGACAGAAAACCTCTCTGGAGTGACGGCACAGTCGGGTACGCTGGTCTCAAGCCACGTCTACGTGAACACCAGAACACAGCAGTTCTTAATGTCCCGATGGTGTTCGATCTGTGCGCGCAACTCGTCTAATTTATTGTCCAGGGATTGCACATTAGCTAACACAATGCTGGGCAGAGGGGGTTTGTTACTTCTTCGCCGGCTTCTGCACAGAGCGCCAGCACGCTTCCCTCTCTTTGCTTTCCCCCTCCGCCGTGCAGGTGGACAAAACACCAGGGGAGGCCGTCGTCTGTGTTATCAATAGCTGGCTTAAAGTCCGCGTTGGCTTACGTTCCTATCCCCAAACGTGTCTATCGATCATACTGAACATGTGATAGTACAGTATGTGCAAAATGTGATTGTACAGTATGTGCAAAAAGAGCTAGTAGTAAAAAGTAAATCCACACAAGTTTGCTGAGTTGACTCGGAGCTCTCGTCAGTACAGCCATCTGCACGGCGCATCTTATCTATCGATAAGGTGCTGTGTATATTTTCATACGTCTGTGGATAAGGTTGGTCAACAAGATTAGTGCCCACAGAAGTACGATAAAACTTTGATATGGACTGGGAAGTGGTTATCAAACATAAAACCAAGCTCTGAGTATAGAGTAAAAATATGAATTCCGATTGTTGGAAATCCCAGGAGTTTGGCATTTGACTCACTGGGTTGCTTTCCAGAACTCTGTTTAATCTCACTGGGACCCCGTTTCTCACGCTCACTTTAAACTAGCTGGATTTCTTTTAAACACATCAGATCATAAGTGAAAGGAGTAGAATTAGGCCATTCAGTCCATCAAGTCCACTCCGCCATTCAATCATGGTTGATTTATCTCTCCCTCCTAACCCCATTCTCCTGCCTTCTCCCCATAACCTCTGACACCGGTACCAATCAAGAATCCATCTATCTCTGCCTTAAAAATATCCACTGACTTTGTTTTCTGAGCACCTTTGTTTTGTTTTCTGTGCACCTTTTCCACTCATCTAGTTCATCAAAACATTCATTTTGCGAATGTGTAACATCTTACAACAAAGTGAATTAAAGGTGTGTCAGGTTAATTAATAGGAATAACATCCGGTTTAGTTTAGAGATACAGCATGGAAACATGCCCTTCGGACCACTGAGCCCATCGATCACACGGGCGGCGCGGTGGTGCAGCGGTAGAGTTGCTGCCTTTCAGCGCTTGCAGCCCCGGTCACCCGGGTTTGATCCTGACTACGGGTGCGATCTGTACGGAGTTTGTGCATTCTCCCTGTGAATGTGTGGGTTTTCTCCGAAATTTCCTCACACTCCAAAGATGTACAGGTTTGTAGGTTAATTGGCTTGGTATAAGTGTAAATTTTAGTTTAGTTTAGAGATACAGCGCGGAAACAGGCCCTTTCGGCCCACCAGGTCCGCGCCGACCAGCGATCCCCGCACATTAACACTATCCTACACCCACGAGGGACAAATTTTACATTTACCAAGCCAATTAACCTAAATACCTTTACGTCTTTGGAGTGTGGGATGAAACCGACGATCTCGGAGAAAACTCACGCAGGTCACAGGGAGAACGTACAAACTCTGTAAAGACAGCACCTGTAGTCGGGATCGAACCCGAGTCTCCAGCGCTGCATTCGCTGTAAGGCAGCAACTCAACCGCTGCACCACCGTGCCGCACGAATTGTCCCTAGTGTGTGTAGGATAGTGTTAACATCTGGGGATCGCTGGTCGGTCTGGACTCCGGACATGATTCAATCATGGCTGATCTATCTCTCTCCTAACCCCATTCTCCTGCCTTCTCCCCATAACCTCTGACACCCATACTAATTAAGAATCTATCTATCTCTACTGACTTTGCCTCCACTTTGCCTTCTGTGGCAAAGTATTCCACAGATTCATCACCCTCTGACTAAAGAAATTTCACATCTCCTTCCAAAAAGAACGTCCTTTAATTCTGAGGCTATGACCTGGACTCTCCCACTAGTGGAAACATCCTCTCCACATCCACTCTAACCAAGCCTTTCACTATTCTGTACGTTTCAATGAGGTCCCCCCTCATTCTTCTAAACTCCAGCGAGTACAGGCCTAGTGCCATCAAACGCTGTTAACCCACTCATTCCTGGGATCATTCTTGTAAACCTCCTCTGGACCCTCTCCAGAGCCAGCATATCCATCCTCAGATATGGGGCCCTGTCTACTTTAAAGTGTACTTTAGCGATCGTGCCTTTGACATTTTCTGCAGTTGTTTCTGTTTTTCTCTTTCCCCAGTGTTAACAACATCTTTTCTTCAAATGTTTATCCAATTCGCTTTTCAAAAATTGGATCAACCATGTTCTGGTCATTCAGATCAGTACATTCATAATATTCATTTTAGAAAGATTGGCACAGGTCAAATTTCCAATAAGCGGTCAATTGACAGGCGGCACAGTGGCGAAGTAGGAGAGTTGCTGCCACACAGCGCCAGAGACCGGGGTTCGATCCTGACAACGGGTGCTGTCTGTACGGAGTTTGCACGTTCTCCCTGTGACCTCTCACATTCCATGTAGATTTGTACGTTAATTGGCTTCTGTAAATTGTCCCTAGCGTGGACTCTGCACCGACCCACACACACTTGCACGATCCGACACAAACTAGGGGCGATTTTTACATTTACACATTTCTACCAAGACAATGAATGTACAAACCTGGAGTGTGGGAGGAAACCGGAGACCTGGGAGAAAACCCACGCAGGTCACGGGGAGAACGTACAAACTCCGTACAGACAAGCACCCGCAGTCAGGATTGAACCCGGGTCTTTGGCGCTGTGAGGCAGCAACTCTAATGCTGCGCCACCGTGCCACCGTTCACCAGGGATGTTGTCCGACCCGCTGATTCACTGCAGCACTTTGTGTCCTTTTTTTTTAAACCACCATCTGCAGTTCCTTGTTCCTTCAGACATATGTGCTCTCCTCTGGACTGTTTGGTCACCGCCCCTAGTTTACGCCCTCCATTCCTCAATTAGCTGCCCAATTCCCCTTCATGCTCACACACAGCAATCGTTGCCCCAGCCCACTGCAACCTTCCCTCGCCCTCGCCAACTTACAACTAGTTCTGCCATCCTCTTTCCCGACTTAACTACAATTAATTGATGTATTTGTACATTGCAGAAACTGATGCCTTCCCTATCAGGATACAGGACTACCAATCTAGAGGCCCAAGTTCAAACATCATCACGGCGGCTGTGGAATATAAATTCAGTTAACAATCTGGACTTTAAGAAAGAATAAATAACAATGGCCATAAAACTATCAGATGGCTACAAAAACACACCTGGCTCACTGGCATCTGGCTTACAGTATAAGCAAATCCAGACCTCGACCAATGTGGTTGACCTCTGAAACTCCCTGGTTTTGTTTGGGTAATTAACTTTTATATGTGCTGGCAGGCATTAAAACAATTAAAAAGCAGGATATGCAGGTCACTTGAGCAAGAAATGTTCCACATTTCCTTATCATTCTTTATCCATGCTTCCCCTCTCTCCATTCCTCTCCTACCCTCATACTCCGACTAGTTTCACTGACCATCCTGATTGATTTTACTGATTGCATGCCTCGTTGTCACCCTCCCCTCAACTAACAATGAACCATTCTACATTTCCTTATCACCTTCTGCTGTGATCTGTCATTTTCACATCTTACCCTTCCATATCTCTAGACTCCCTCTCCCCTTACACTTTCTCAAGCCGAAGCGTCACCCATTCCTTCTCTCCAGAGATGCTGAGTGTCCCGCTGAGTTACTTCAGCGTTTTGAGTCTATCTTCGCTGTAAACCAGTATCTGCAGTTCCTACACATATCTTATTTTGGTGATTGTTCAAATGAGCTTGGCTTTTTTGATTTTTTTAAAAGTTTAGTTTATTGTCACGTGCACAGACGTACGGTGAAAAGCTTTTGTTGTGTGTTAACCAGTCAGCTGAAAGATGATTACAATCGATCCATTTACAGTGTATAAATACATGATAAGGGAATAATGTTTAATGCAAGGTAAAGCCAGCAAAGTCCGATCAAGGATTGTCCGAGGGTCCCCAAAGAGGTAGATAGTAGTTCAGCACCGCTCTCTGGTTGTGGTAGGGTGGTTCAGTTGCCCAATAACAGCTGGGAAGAAACTGTCCCTGAATCTGGTGGTGTGCTTTTTCCCACTTTTGTACCTTTCGCCTGATGGGAGAGGGGAGAAGAGGGAGTGGCCGGGGTGTGACTCGTCCTTGGTTATGCTGCTGGCCTTGCCGAGGCAGCGCGAGGCATAAATTATGTCACTAGAAGGGAGGTTGGTTTGCATTTGGTCTGCGCTGTGACCACAATTTGCTGTCATTTCTTGTGGCCTTGGATGGAGCTGTTCCCAAATCAAGCTGTGATGCGTTAGGGTTAGGGCTAGGGTGATGCATTTACAGTCATTTCATAATACATGACAAAGCAGCCATTGGAGGAACCAAATGTTTTTCTGTTGCTTTTGTTGGCACGGAAGAAAATGAATGTTCTGTTTCTTTATCCATGCAATGGCTGGCAGTTTTACCCCAAACTAGTCCGGTCCGGGCCACTCCCTCTCCCATCAGGCAAGAGGTATAGATGTGTGAAACACACGCCTCCAGATACTGGGACAGTTTCTTCCCAGCAGTTATCAGGCAACTGAACCATCCTATAAACACTAGAGAGCATGCAACAAAAGCTTTTCACTGCATCTCAGTACACCTGATAATAAACTGAACTGTACTGAAATAGACACAAAATGCTGGAGCAATTCAGCAGGTCAGGCAGCATCTCCGGAGAAAAGGAATAGGTGACCTTTCAGGTCGAGACCCTTCTTCAGACTGAGAGGATTACTGCATTTTGTCTCAATCTTCGGTGTAAACCCAGCATCTGCATTTCCTTCCTAAACAAAACTAAGTTTGGTATTTTAAACTGTTCTATCACCAAAGGCGTCAACCTCTGCACCGAACAAACATTTAAAACGATTACAATTTGGCATGATAAACGCATTATCAATGATGTTCAAGAATACACAAGATTAGGGTTTTGTGAACATTTAATGGGAGTGATAAGCAACCATAACCTCCAGATTGATTTCCTCTCGGTTCACCTTTCAGTTGGGAAGTGGCATTGAGAATTTATTTCAAGATATAATATTGTGTTGGAATGTTATGTGAAAAAGGATCAGACTGATCTAATGGAACTGCAGATGCTGGTTTACACCAAAGAAAGACACAAAATGCTGGAGTAACAGCAGATCAGGCAGCATCTCTGGAGAACATGGTGAGGTGACGTTTTGGGTCGGGACCCTTCTTCAGACTCAATATTGTATACAATATAAAATAGGGACATTCTGCATTGGTTTCTATCGAAAACCCTGTGGCCATTTGTGGAGTTTTAACACATCATTTTGGCAGTGCTCCAATGCCATCACACTCTAAAGTTAATGATCAGTTTCTACCAACTTTAAATATTGTGCAAACACATTTGCTATTTACCAAAGCAGCCTGTAACATGGCAACAGTGCGCTTTTTCTCTTCACATTCCAGTTTTAACCTGATCATAGAGCTGGTCACCTCGGTTGCCATGACGGCAGCATGCTCCAGGTGGGCCTGCTCCTCCTCAGATAATAACCCCTGGAGATAGAACACAAAACAATTCGCCGTTCACTGCCACGAGTTTACAATAAACTTTCATTAAATTTATAAAGCAACACAGTATTTAACCTCAGGTTTCACCCTCCCATCCTTCAACAAAGGGGAACTCTCCTGCATGCAGCGATAACAACCCTCTTGCCCTAGTTTAGTTTGGAGATACAGCACAGTAACAGGCACTTCGGCCCACCGCGTCCACGCCGACCACCAGCAATCCCCGCACACTAACACTATCCTACACACCCTAGGGACAATAGACAACAGGTACAAGAGTAGGCCATTCGGCCCTTCGAGCCATTCAATGTGATCATGGCTGACCATTCTCAATCAGTACCCCGTTCCTGCCTTCTCCCCATACCCCCTGACTCCGCTATCCTTAAGAGCTCTATCTAGCTCTCTCTTGAATGCATTCAGTCAATTGGCCTCCACTGCCTTCTGAGGCAGAGAATTCCACAGATTCACAACTCTGACTGAAAAAGTTTTTCCTCATCTCCGTTCTAAATGGCCTACCCCTTATTCTTAAACTGTGGCCCCTTGTTCTGGTCTCCCCCAACATTGGGAACATGTTTCCTGCCTCTAACGTGTCCAACCCCTTAATAATCTTATACGTTTCGATAAGATCCCCTCTCATCCTTCTAAACTTACAATTTTACCAAAGCCAAATAGCCTACGGACCTGCGCGTCTTTGGAGTGTGGGAAGAAACCTGGAGATCCCGGAGAAAACCCACACAAGTCACGGGGAGAACGTGCAAACGCCGAACAGACAGCACCCGTAGTCAGGATCGAACCCGGGTCTCTGGCGCTGTAAGGCAGCAACTCTACCGCTGCGCCACCTTGCCACACAAACGTTGGAAAACGTAAATTCGATCAGCAAGTACAAGGAGGATCAAAGCATGATTCGTTCATTAGCTCAGTCAACACAGGTGGAAACACAATGTTTCGGGTCAATAATCCTTCATCACAAGGCGTAATTGACCCAAACTTTATTAAGCTTCTTTCCAGATGGCCTCAGTGTCAGAAATAGTTCACATTTTTCGGTAAATTCATTGCATTTTTCTGTAAAACTCCTCGGGTTTGATTCTAGAGCTGCAGTTAAATTGATCATGTTTCTCCACATTGGCCTTTATCAGTCAAAGTATTGAGTATAGAAGTTGGGAGGTCATGGTACAATTTTCTAAGGCATTGGTGAGGCCACATTAATTGTATTGAGCATTGTGTGCAGTTTTGGAAAGATGTTGTTAGGCTTGAAAGGGATCAGAGAAGATTTACCAGAACGTTGCCAGGACTCGGGGGACTGAGCTACAGGGAGAGGTTGAGCAGGCCAGGGCTTTATGCTTTGGGGCACAGGAGGATGAGGAGTGATGTAATCGAGGTGCTCAAAACCATGAGAAGAATAGATCAGGGAAATGCACAGTCTCTTGCCCAGAGTAGGGGAATAGAGAACCAGAGAACATGGGTTTTGGTGAAGGGGGGAAAGGTTTAATGGGAATCTGAGGGGGTAACTTTTTTTTTTTACACAAAGGGTGGTGGGTGTGTGGAACAAACTGCCGGAGGAAGTAGTTGAGGCAGGGATTATCGCAGCGTTTGAGACATTTAGACAGGTACAAGGATAGGGTAGGTTTGGAGGGATATGGCCCAAACGCAGGCAGGTGGGACTCGTGTAGATGGGGCATGATGGTCGGCTTGGGCAAGTTGGGCCGAAGGGCTTGTTTCCACACTGTTTGACTCTATGTGACTTACCTCTCTGGGTGCCATTGAGGAACAGGATGTTGGGCGTTCTTGCTCAGCGTTCTCCATCTCATCCAGGAAACTCATAATGCTTTTCAACTTTGCTTCTGACAACAGAGTGCCATCCTCAGGTCGACCTGAAACCTCGTCGATTTGTCCAAACCTCTCCAGGTTATCTGCCGTCAGGGATGTCGAGTTACAATCCTATTTCGTTAAAAAGAGGGTAATAGAAGACAGTGTAGTGGGTCTGGGCGCAGTAGGAATCAGGCAAGACGCCAGGTAGGTATTAACAGTCATTTTAATGCAGCAACAGAACATCCACGCTCTCTTCAGTCTCAAGCACGAGTTATCTCTCGAGCCCCTTCAGGCAAACCCCGTAGCACTAGTCCCTTCCCCAGCCCTGTCCAACCCGTGCCGAGGGGAATGATCCAGGGAGTGGCCTAATCCCCGGGTACCGCCACAACAGACACAAAATGCTGGAATGGACACGAATGGCCTAATTCTGCTCCTATCACTTAAGACCTTATGACCTGAAAAGTACATTTTATATGCGGTATATGTCTTGGATGTGAATATCTGTGGTCTGATAAGTAAATTTGCTGACGACACAAGGTTCGTTCATGTCGTAGATGGTGAGGATGGTTGCCGAAGGATACAGAGGGACATAGATCAGTTGAAACGTTGGGTGAAGCAGTGGGAGATGGAATGTAATCTAAAGAAGTGTAAGGCAATGCATTTTGGGTTGTCTCACGCTGGCAGGGCATATACTGAAGACGGCAAGGACTTTAAAAGGGTAGCTTACAGAGGCAGAGGGGTTCTTGGACTCAGATTTATCGCTTGCTGAAAATGGCGCCACAGATGGATAGGGTAGTAAAGATCAAAGATAATAGAGCAGAGCAAGATAGACCACTTGACCCTAAAAACCGTAGTACGTCATGGCGCCATTTTAGTAGGCAGAAACTTGCTGAGACATTTAAAAAGAAAAATAACGAAAAGTTGTGAATTGATAGATGAGATATTTTCTGCATCTTAATGGTATCATCACACATACTGTCCCCCCTAAGCACTGATTATACTGCGAGAGGCATAACGGACGGCGGGTTTTGCCTACTAAAATGGCGGACGTTTCGCTCCTTTGTACTGCGACACTTCAGTATAGGCGATTTAGACGGAGTGGTTCATCTTGCTCCTCTCGTATCTTTGGCAAAGATGGTGTTTACCTCATCTGCCTTCATAGGAAGGGTTGCTGAGTATAGGAATTGGGATATCATTCTCATGATCCTCAGGACAAATACAAAGGTGAGCTTCCCGATTGTTTTTGAAGGCTTTCATCTCCATTGAACTTTATATGAGAACTTGTGGGTTTGTCAGTATAAGGGTATTACCGAATTATGTCTGCACTGAAGATAATAGAGCGGAGCAAGATAGACCACTCCGTCGAAATCACCTGTACTGAAGTGTAGCACGCAAAGGAGCCATTTTAGTAAGCAAAACCCGCCGTCCGTTATGCCTCTTGCAGTGTAATCAGTGTTTTGGGGGAACAGTATGTGTGATGATACCATAAAAATGCAGAATATATCTCATCTATCAATTCACAGATTTTTGTTATTTTTCTTTTTAAATGTTTCTGCAAGTTTCTGCCTACTAAAATGGCATCATGACGTACTCCTGTTTTTAGGGCCGAGTGGTCTATCTTGCTCTGCTCTATTACCTTTGGTCTGCACCCTGCGTGAAATGCAAGGTGAGCCCCGATTAAGCAGATCACCTGACATCTTTCCTTCACGAAAAGCCAGCGCTTACCTCGTCTATCCACGCATATTTGTCCCCTTTGTACACCTTTGGTTCTGGCAGTAGTTCGGGTTCTTTCTCCAACAGTTTGAGTGTGTCAAGCACATCGTTCAGCGTTGTTTTAGACTGGGCAACACTCGATGCCATTGTCTCCTGTTCCTCAGCTGGCGTCTCTCTCAGTCTCACATCCTGCGACTGGTTCTGCAAAGTATTGAGATTAGTTGATAAAACCCAGCTTCATTTAGGATGCTTTGCACCAACAAACTCTTCCAATACAAAATGAAAACTAATGGGTGCAGTTTAAACATTAGGCACCATTGTTCATAAGTCATAGGAGCAGAATTTGGCCATTCGGCCCATTGAGTCTACCCCGCCATTCAATCACGGCTGATCTATCTTTCCATCTCAGCCCCATTCTCCTGCCTTCTCCCCACGACCTTCGACTCCCGTACTAACCAAGAACCAAATATTCTGTGGCCAAATGCAGTAGCTGAAATGCTGGCATCAAAACGCGCAAAAAATATTCAAAGAAAATAACTCGGTCATCTAGTTTTATAATTAAAGACTGTCAGAGAGAGCCCTGGGAGAATTGATATGATCTTTGCTTGACCGTGCCATGCAATCTTTTGTACACACAAGCAGTTAGGATCCATGACTCAATAGAAAGAAAACACTTCAGACACTACAGCATTCTTCTCAGCGCAGTACTGAAAAGATGGGGCTTTTATTCTATAAAAAAAATGATTTTACAATTAAAAAAATCACCAATATTTTTGAATTGTTTTCTCCATCCCCTCACGTATTGACTCTTGCAAAATTGTGGCAAGCCATTGCCTACCTGTATCTCAATTAACTGTGTTTTTTTACATTATATAGACCTCAATAGTGAACATTGGCAGGCATTCAGAACGTGGAAGAAAATAATTTTAATGGAAATCCACAGCAAAATAAAATCATTGAACAGGGAGCAATGCAAAATCCAAAATCCAGAGATCAAGAGGCTGATCAGACTTTGAAAGTAAAAACAGACTTAATGCTTCAGCTTGAAAATCTTTAACCACAATCAATTTTCAATTAACCCTACTCTTGCCAAGTTGAATCACTGGTTTCATAAGACTAGATCAAGTGGACCCGTTGGGCCCAAACCTCTCCTGCATTGGTGCAGCACCCTCTCCTCCCCCCTCCATTCCCTCCACCCCCCTCCCCCTCTTCCCCTCCCCCCCCCCCTCCCTCATCCTCCCTCCTCCCCCCCATTCCCTCCCTCCCTCCCCAGGAGATAGATTTAAACTTTAAAATGTGAATAACTTTAAAAATATAACCCCGATTTCAATGAAACTTCTTCCATTAGCTCCAAAGGGACTGTGGTGAGTAAGGTGGGCCTAAAATTGTTGTGCTGTCGTGCACCGTTTTGGCTGTAGTTCAGGAACAAACAAACAAACAAACGAGAGTTTGAGTATATAGATTACATCTTAGAATAATTCAACTCATACCTGTGATTCTTCTGTTTTGACACAAGGTCCAACAGGAGTTTCAGTTCTTGGGTTGGAATACACTTCTGGATCTGTAGCTGCATTAGGGATGTTTAAAAAGAAATGAAGCAAAGATAAAATGCAGACATATTGAGAAGAAGATGCAGTCGCAAGCATGAATAAACTTATAGATGGGTGAGGAGTCGCCGCCAATACAATGTATTGTCGTCGCCAATACAATACAAGGGCGGCACGGTGGCGCAGCGGTAGAGTTACAGCCTTACAGCGAATGCAGCGCCGGAGACCCGGGTTCGATCCCGACTACGGGTGCTGTCTGTACAGAGATTGTACGTTCTCCACGTGACCTGCGTGAGGTTCCTCCGAGATCTTCGGTTTCCTCCCACACTCCAAAGACATCTGGGTTTGTAGGTTAATTGGCTTGGTAAATGTAAAAATTGTCCCTAGTGTGTGTAGGATAGTGTTAATGTGCGGGGAGTCTGTTTCCGTGCTGCATCTCTAAACTAAAATGTCACGGAGCCAGTGTCATGCAATATTGCAACAGCTCCTTTCATCCACTGAGTCCCCAACAACCACCTACTTACACTCATCAGTGATCACCTTGTACACTAGCACAATCCTACACACTAGCGCCAATTTACAATTCTACCAAAGCCAATTAACCTACAGACCTGCACGAGTGTGGGAAGAAACACGAGCACCTGGGAAAAACCCACATGGTCGCAGGGATTAGAATGTACAAACTCCGTACAGACAGCACCTGCAGTCAGGATCGAACGCGGTTTCTGGTGCTGTAAGGCAGCAAATCTGCCACTGCACCCTGTGTCAAATTGTTATGATACTGAAAATTTATGCTACAGGGTACTAAAACCACCACGACATTAGGCTAAAATGTGGCAAAAATGGAAAGTAACTTTAAAAAGAAAATCAAAAATTATTTATTGAACCCAAAATGTTTCTCCTCCGTATCATATTTTGTTCACCCCTTATCACATTGGTAATAGTGCTGTCCCATACCTGAATTTCTAGACTTGACTTGACTGTGGGCTGGACTTGTATTATTTACAGGCATGGTCTTCGTTGCTTTTCTCTTCGGCACCTTTCCCCTTTCTTTGAGTGCAGCAACTGCTTCCTCACTAATCCTTTTGCTTTCTGCTGCCTTTTCAGCCCGTTTCTGTTGAAGTTCCTGCAGCCAGCACACATTGAATTCATTAACATTTAATCCACATTTACAGATTACCGATCGGCTTTCTTCCACATTCATTTTTTCAGAACTATTTGCTCATCTTTAACGAAAACACTATTCAACTAACTTGATGAGTTAACATTACATTGAAATTTTATAAAATGAATTTAGTTCATGGTTGAACTAGGCGGTGACCACCTTCCACACCCAGGTGTCAGGGGTCATGAAGCGAAGGCAGGAGAATGGGGTTAGGAGGGAGAGATAAATCAGCCATGCTTGAATGGCGGAGTAGACTTGATGGGCCGAATGGCCTAATTCTGCTATCACTTTTATGACCGTATGATCTTTTTACCTAATGACCTTCTTGATCAGTAAATTAAGAAAGATTTGTTGTCTCGGTGGAGTCACGTATTCAATCAGCCAACATTCATTTAGTCCAAGCACACTGACAAATATTAGGTGAAGTCTCAAGTTAGTGTTGGAACAAACTTGGAAGAAAACAAACAAAAAAGTGTATCAATGTGGTTTTATTTACCCCCATTATTGATCAGAACAAACCATTCTTTAAAAAAAAAAGTCAATCAAGACAAGATATTATTGCTATAAAAAAGTTAGCATGGAATATGGATATCGCAGAATTCATAAAACCTAATGGACCATCCAGGCTTTGAATCAAAGAAATTCACAGCACTGAAGGGATACATTCAATTAATCTTGCCCATGCTGGGCAAACTTAAAGCTTTCTTTGCAAAGCTAATTCCAATTCCAGTGAATTTGTTGGTTCAGTAACCAGAACCCTACACCAATCACCATTCACTCAATTAGTTTTGACTCTAAGGGCCACACCGTGGAATTGGAAAACAGAGTCATAGAGTGATACAGTGTGGAAGCAGGCCCGTCGGCCCAACTTGCCCACACCGGCCAATACTGTCCCAGGTACACTAGTCCCACTTGCCTGCGCTTGGTCCAAATCCCTCCAGACCCGTCCTATCCATGTAGAATTTCAAGTAATGAAAGGGATGGGCAAGTAGAAATTATGTTTTTCCACACAAAGAATGCTATATGGTGCTGCATACTTTTTTTTTTAATGTAGCTGCACTTGAGAAAGCTTAGAGGTTGATTCATCAGATGTTGCCTGCATTGGAGGAATTTAGTTACAGGGAGAGATTGGATGAATTGGGCTTGTTTTTTCTTGAGTGACGGAAGCCGAGAGGGTGAACTCAGAGGAATGTAAAATTATAAGGGGCATGGATAAGATATCCAAAATGGGTAAGACAGTCAGAATTTTTATTCCCCCCCATGGTGGGGGCATCAAAAATAAGAGGGCATAAGGTTTAGGCCAGAGGAAGGAGTTTTAAAGGCCATCTAAGGGGAAAGTGCTTCATACAGAGAGAGGTTGTTGGTGCTGCCTGAGAATGTGATGAAATCACATACAATCGTCCAATTGTTCAGTGAACATTTGCAACTTTGGCGGTGGCACAACATGGCGACACTTGGACCAAATTCCAGCAAACGAGATTAGTGTAGGTGGGCAAAAGGATTGGCATGGATGTGGCAAGACGAAAAGCCTGTTTCTCTGCTGTACAACTCTGACTACGAGGATAGACACAAAATGCTGGAGCAACTCAGCAGGGACAGGCAGCAACTCTGGAGAGAAGGAATGGGTGACGTTTTGGGTCGAGATCCTTCCTCAGACAGAAGAAGGGTCTTGACCCGAAACGTCACCCATTCCTTCTCTCCAGAGATGCTGCCTGTCCCGCTGAGTTACTCCAGTATTTTAGACAATAGACAATAGGTGCAGGAGTAGGCCATTCGGCCCTTCGAGCCAGCACCACCATTCAATGTGATCATGGCTGATCATTCTCAATCAGTACCCCATTCCTGCCTTCTCCCCCTACCCCCTGAATCCGCTATCCTTAAGAGCTCTATCTAGTTCTCTCGTGAATGCATTCAGAGACGGCCTCCACTGCCTTCTGAGGCAGTGAATTCCACAGATTCACAACTCTCTGACTGAAAAAGTTTTTCCTCATCTCCGTTCTAAATGGCCTACCCCTTATTCTTAAACTGTGGCCCCTGGTTCTGGACTCCCCCAACATTGGGAACACGTTTCCTGCTTCTAAAGTGTCCAACCCCTTAATAATCATATATGTTTTGATAAGATCCCCTCTCATCCTTTGCGACTATCTTTGATATTAGTTGCGATTAGTTCTTTCCTACACATTCTGACTACGAGGAGTTCCTTGATGAAGAAACTTTAAATTGACATTGTCAAACTGGTTGTACCACCGTCGTATTAAAAGGTCACTTGAGTCACGCGAACTAAGGATATTAAGAGTAAGGTTAGTGTGAAACTAAATCATGCTAAACCTGATTGCAGAAACATACAGCACCTGTATGGCTGCCTTCCTGGCCTGTCGAGCTTTCTCTTCGCGGATCTTTCTCCTCTCCTCGCCTTTTCTCCTTTGGTATTCTCCGACATTTTCAGCCAGCATCTCTTGCTCTTTCTCCTGACAGTACCAGCAGATTAATTGTGGTTCAATGTATTTTACTGGACAACCGAGCTGCATTTACACACCGCAGAAGTGTGAACCAAAATTCTGCCCACTATGCAAGTTATTATAATACAGTGTCAGGGGTTATGGGGGGAAGCCAGGAGAATGGGGTTAGGAGGGAGAGATAGATCAGCCAGGAATGAATGGCAGAGTAGACATGATGGGCCAAATGGCCTAATTATGCTCCTATCACTTATGAACTTATGACATCAAATAAATAGTTCTCACACAGTAAGCTAGAAACATACAGCTTGGTGAAATTATAATTCATGAAAGATATCCTAATAACTGAAAAATTTCTGTCAACTGGGCAGGAACAGTTGCACAATGATAGAGTTGCTGCCTTGCAGCACCAGAGACCCGGGTTCGGTCCTGCCTGCTGGTATTATCTGTATCGAGTTTGAACGTTCTACTTGTGACCGTGTGGGTTCTCTTCGGGTGCTCCGGTTTCCTCCCAAACTCCAAAGACGTACAGGTTTGTAGGTTATTTGGCTTCGGTAAGGTGTAAAATTGGTGTGTGCAGGTTAGTGTACGGGGTCATCTCTGGTTGTGCGGACTCGATGGGCCGAAGGGCCTGTTTGCGCGCTGTATCGCTAAAGTTTGATAAAGTGGATGCAACTGACAGGATGACAGATGAACTAGATCAATATGGATAGACACAAAGTGCTGGAGTAACTCAGCGGGTCAGGCAGCTTCCTGTGAGAACATGGGTAGGCAACGTTTCAGGTCAGAACCCTTCTTCAGTCACGAATCATCATCGATCCATGTTTCTTGCTATTGAGGGCGTGCAGCGTAGGTTTACTAGGTTAATTCCCGGAATGGCGGGACTGTCATATGTTGAAAGACTGGAGCGACTAGGCTTGTATACACTGGAATTTAGAAGGATGAGAGGAGATCTTATCGAAACGTATAAGATTATTAAGGGGTTGGACATGTTAGAGGCAGGAAACATGTTCCCAATGTTGGGGGAGTCTAGAACAAGGGGCCACCCTTAAGAATAAGGGGTAGGCCATTTAGAACTGAGATGAGGAAAAACTTTTTCAGTCAGAGAGTTGTGAATCTGTGGAATTCTCTGCCTCAGAAGGCAGTGGAGGCCAATTCTCTGAATGCATTCAAGAGAGAGCTAGATAGAGCTCTTAAGGATAGTGGAGTCAGGGGGTATGGGGAGAAAGGCAGGAACGGGGTACTGATTGAGAATGATCAGCCATGATCACATTGAATGGCGGTGCTGGCTCGAAGGGCCGAATGGCCTCCTCCTGCACCTATTGTCTATTGTCTATGTCCTCCAGGGTTGCTGCCTGACGCGCTGAATTACTTCAGCATTGTGCGTCTATCTTTGGTATAAACCAGCATCTCCAGTTCCTTGTTATTCATTAGATCAGTCTGGATCCTTTTTCACATAACATTCCCCATGTTGCCTTGAGGAAGCTCAAACTAAATGTCAACATCTAGTTCTCTAGTGGGCTGCAATGTATCAGGCAAAATGCCTTATAAAAGTATTTTGCACCTGTTTCTTTGCTGCAAGTAGTCGCTTTAATGCCGCTTGACTTGCTCTGCGCCTCTGGATATGCCGTCGATACCAGCGCTGAATGGCAATGGCTGCATGATTCACATGTTGAATGAATCTGTTGTGGGCAGACGAGAAAGCAAGTGAGGGAGTATTAACAAAAACATATCACTAAAGCAATCTGAAATTGATCATTTCCTATTTTACAAAGAGAATGCCTTCCTACTGGGTATTAATCTAAGGAAGTATTTTGTATTCACTCAATCGTCAGCCAAATTTTCATAAGACCATAAGACACAGGAGCAGAATTAAGCCATTCGGCCCATTGTCCCTGCTCCTCCATTCATTCGGGCTGATCTATTTTTTCCTTCTCAACCCCAATCTCCCGCCTTCATCCCGTAACCTTTGACGCCCTTACCACTCAAGAATCAATCTCCACTTTAAAAATACCCAAAGACTTGGCCTTCACCACCATCTTAGGCAAGGAATTCCACAGATTCACCATCCTCTGGCTAAAGAAATTCCTCCTCATCTCCATTCTGAAGGTACGTTTTTTTATTCTGAGGCTGCGCCCTTTGGTCCTGGACTCTCCCACTACTGGAAACGCCCTGTCCGCATCTCCATCTGGGTCTTTCATTATTCACTAGGTTTCTATGAGATCTCCCCTCATCCATCTGAACTCCAGCAGGTACATGCCGAGAGCCATCAAACGCTCCTCATATGTGGACCCAATCATCCCTCGTAAACCTCAACTTGACACCTCTTCAATGCCAGCATGTTTTGAGACACCATTAATAAATTGGCCCAGAGTGCCTTTGTCGTAAACACACCAAACAGTGCAGAATGAAGCATTTGTACCTTATTTTCCAAAGCAAGCTACAATAAAGTAGGCATTCACCAAGATAAACAAATCCATCTCAATTTCACTTGTTGTGATACAATTGTCGTTGATAATGATAAATTTTATCCGCCACTGATTTTGCCTAAATTCTCATCTCTTTGCCAAGTAATATTCTCATGTTTCTGAAATTTATTTTAGTTTTTAGATTAGTTTATTATTGTCGCATGTACCGAGGTGCAATGAAAAACTTTTTTTGTTGCATGCTATCCAGTCAGTGAAAAGACTATACATAATTACAATCAAAAAGTCCACAGTGTACAGACACAGGATAAAGAGAGTATAACGTTTATTGCAAGATAAAGTCCGGTAAAGTCCGATTAAAGATAGTTTGAAGGTCTCCAATGAGGTAGATGGGAGGTTAGGACTGCCTTCTAGTTGGTGAGAACGGTTCAGTTGACTGATAATAACTGGGGGGAAAACTGTCCCTGAATCTGGAGGTAGGCGTCTGCAAACGTCAGTACCTCTTGCTTGATGGGAGAGGGGAGAAGAAGGAGTGACCGGGTTGAGACTGGTCCTTGATTATGCTGGTGGCCTTGCCGAGGCAGCATGAAGTGTAGATGGAGTCAATGGAAGGGACGTTGGTTGGCATGATGGACTGGGCTGCGTCCACAGTTTCATTTGGGCTGGGCTGATTTCACTTCTAATATCCTCCTCCTTTCTGTATAAAGCACAATAATTCTGAGGCAGAACACAAAGATTTGTGTTGGTCATTGAAAGTTATAAACGCCAGCAAATTAACACTCAGGTTCTGGAACTCAAAAGGTTGCGTACAGCATAGGTTTAGTTTCATGTCTCTTCATGCTATTCCGATGATGCAGATTTAGTGATATTCCATGGAGCAATTTTAACTTTGATGATGTTAAAGAGGCACCTTTAGAAGATTTAAAATTATGTAAAAAGGGCCTAATGCCAACTCTTTTTATCATCACTCAAATTTAAATACTCCCTACGACTCCTATAATGGTGTTAAAAAGGCACTTTGATATTGGACAGAAGTTTTGAAATGGTGTATAAAGCTCATCCAGCCTAATGCCTGATTTCTTTTTAAAAATCACTCAAATTTAGACCTCTCCCGAGGACTCCTGTAATGGCCGGTTTGTAACATATTCACAAGTAAATAATATGGATCAGTTGTTGGAAAGAAATAAACAAAACCTTGTATCAGATCATTACTAAAAGTAATTTCTACAAATACTTACCTCCCAGTGCCTCTCAAGTCCTGTTCACTACGGAATTAATGGTGCTTTAAGCTACCGAATCAATACAGACTGGAATGGCTCGCGTCTAGGCCTGATCTTTTCCAATTCACCAAAATAATTAATGTTTACTCTTACAGCTGAACCAGCATGCAAGTGGAAACGAAAAGCACAAGAATAGTTTTCACTGCATCATTTTCACCAACATCGAAGGTGGCAGTAGAGTTGCTGCCTTACAGCACAAGAGACCCGGGTACAATCCTGACTACGGGTGCTGTTTGTTCGGAGTTTATACATTCTCCCTGTGACTGCGTGGGTTTTCTCTGGGTGCTCCAGTTTCCTCCCACACTCCAAAGACAGACAGATTTGTAGGTTAATTGGCTTCGGTAAAAAATTGTAAATTATCCCCAGCGTTTAGGATGGTGCTAGTGCAAGGGGGTCGCTGGTCGGCGCGGACTTGGTGGCCTGTTTCTGCACTGTATCTCTAAACTAAACTCAATTGCAGGGACATGACAGCTACCGTGCTGTAACCAAATTCAAATTTAGAATTTAAGCCTTTAACCACAAAAACCTTGAGAACAAAGATAAGAAATAAAACACACACAGAAGAAGAAACACAAGGAAACACTAACGCAATGCTACGCATATTCTGCAAAACACACGGATCGGGTAGAACACGCACCACAAAATCTAGCTATCAGCACAACACCATAAAAAAGCAAAACACTCCTTTCATGAAAATCTGCGCATACCCAAAGTCAGGATGATTGAAATCTGGATTATCGTTCTGATGCACTTGGGTAAAATCCTTTTTATCGTTAATGTTTAAGTATTGGATTCTAAGGGTGGTAGAAAAACATATTTTTAGAGACAATATTTGACAAAGTCCTTTGACTATTTAGTTAGGACTTAGGGTGCTGTTGGCACGGCCACTCGACACACTGTCACACCTCGTCATTCAGAACTTTGTGAAAAATACAAAAAGCAGTATGATTACATACAGAAAAATAATCAATGCAACATGGAAAATGTAGGAATATAGGATAAATAAATGAATACGTTCTTTACGTCGGTGAGGAAACAAACTCTGCTCAACTGTTTAAAGTCTTGTTTTCCCTCAAGCAACAAAAGCTGCTCTAATCCTCATTGCACTAGAGGCTGTTTGAGATAAAATCAAAATTCAACCCAATCATCCACAAGCCACATACCTGAAATATTTTCACACCAAACCCATCTATTGCCATAGTTAGAACAATCACAGGTATGTTATTGGAAAATAACTGCAGATGCTGGTTCAAATTGAAGGTAGACATAGAATGCTGGAGCAACTCAGCACGTCAGGCAGCGTCTCAGGAGGGAAGGAATGGGTGACGTTTCCGGTCGAGACCCTTCTTCAGTCTGATGTCAGGGGAGGGGGCGGGACAAAGATAGGATGTAGTAGGAGACAGGAAGACAGTGGGAGAACTGGGAAGGGGAGGGGAAAGAGAGGGACAGAGGAACTATCTGAAGTTGGAGAAGCCAATGTTCATACCACTCAGGTGTAAACTGCCCAAGCGAAATATGAGATGCTGGTCCTCCAATTTGGGCCTCCAATTTGGGCCTCACTATGACAATGGAGGAGGCCGAGGTATGTTATTGTTCTGTTCGAGGATGAAAAACTAAAACACTGATCAAGCATGGGGAACATGTGTAGTTAAACTAACCAAATTTTCATCGCTGAGCACTGATCAAACACAATTAAAAGCTTTATGTACCGAGCCCAACACATTTATTCGGGTCTCCTTGGGCTCAGATGAGGTTGGCGTGTTCTAACTCTAACATTGCCAACAATTAAGGTGAAGAATTCTTATAGGGCTTTGTCAAAGTTCTTGATGTTGGGGGAGTCCAGAACCAGGGGCCACAGTTTAAGAATAAGGGGTAGGCCATTTAGAATGGAGATGAGGAAAAACTTATTCACCCAGAGAGTTGTGAATCTGTGGAATTCTCTGCCTCGGAAGGCGGGGGGGGGGGGAGGGTGGATTCTCTGGATGCTATCGGGAGAGTTAGATAGAGCCCTTAAATATAGCGGAGTCAACGGATATAGGCAGGAACGGGGTACTGATTGCGGATGATCAGCCATGATCACATTGGATGGCGGTGCTGGCTCAAAGGGCCGAATGGCATACTCCTGCACCTGTTGTCTAAAGTAATGTAATGCAACTGAGTGGCTTGCTAGATTGTTACGACTGTGTCATCCAAACTGATTTCTAGTGTCACACACGTTAAACCAGATTCCTTTCCCCATTGAAGATTAATGGGGTGTGGAAAGCAAATGGATTGGTGTAGAAGCTATGACCCATGTGTAGAAGCTATGACCCATGAAGATGATAATGATATTACGAGTCAAAACTTGGGCTTTCTTGTTGTTGATAATGCTTTGGTTGAATCCAGTCTTCCAAATAGGTACTTGTTTCATTGTGACATGAGCATCCGATAAGAGAGATTCGGAACAGATTACAATCAGATTTAATAACGGATTTAAAACAGATTTAACAGACGGCACAGTGGCTCAGCTGCAGAGTTGCTGCCTTACTGCACCAGAGACGCGGGTTTGAGTCTGACAACGGGTGCTGTGTACCGTGTATCTACATTCTCCATGTGACCGCGTGGGTTTTCTCTGGGTGCTCCGGTTTCCTTTTACATTCCAAAGACGTGTAGGTTAATTGGCTTCTGTAAATTACCACTACCTTGTACGATAGAACTAGTGCACGGGTGTTCGTACGAGAGGACTGTATCTCTCAACTAAACTAAACTCTGCCAGAACCATTAGCTCTAGTCTTCAGTCCAGTCTTCATCCAAAACAGAATCCACAACTTAAGGTTCATCACTGACTGTAAATCAGTGAAAAGCCACATGACTACTGAACCTACCTACAGAGCAGGTCCAAGGTTAGGTATTTGACACCAAATGTCTCATTTCAGAATTACGACTCTCCATCCTCACAAATCATAATCTGAGAATCACTCAGCCTAGAAACAAACCATTAAGCCCACCACGTCCACACTGACCTTTTTCTGCCCATCTACACCAATCCATTTGCCTGCATTTGGACGGTATCCTTCCAAGCCTTATCTAATCAAGTGCCTGTTGAACAAAGTGATTATATCTGACAACCATTGTGTGTGTAAAACACAAACCCTTTCTCCTTAGATCCCCTTTAAAACTCATCCCTTTCACCTTAAACCTCTTGTTTATGATACGTCTACCATGTGGGACAGATTTGGACTATTTACCCTTTCTATGCCTCTTATAATTTTATATACCTGCAATTAGGTCACCTTTCAACCTTCTTTGCCACAGGGAAAACAACTCCAGTCTATCCAATCACTCCCTATAGTTTAGTTAAGAGATACAAGATTTAGTTTAGAGAATATCGGTCAGCGTGGGCTCGGTGGCCTGTTTCCACGCTGTATCTTTAAACTAAACTAAACTCAACGGGTCAGGCAGCATCTGGGGAAGGAATTGACAGACGACGTTTTGGGTTGGGACCCTTTCTCAGATTGACTGGAGCAGAGGGAAAAGCTTTGTCTCAAAGCCTCCTCTTTGAGCTAAGGGAAAGAGTGTGGGTAAAAAGGAAAATGGGGGACTCGGGGATAGGAGATGCGAGAACATCCTCACTTTATTGACGCAATTTGGAATTGCAAGGTTCATTAACAACATATCTGTTGCTAAAGATTAAAACTGACCTTTCTGCTTCCTCCTCCGTCACCTCCTTCTTTCTGTTCAACATACTTGTGTTGTTTCTTGTTGCCACATTATTACTGGAGAGGTTTTTTTGTGATTTCTTTAAGGAGTTTTGGTCCATGCAGTTCTCATCTCGAGTTGGCACTTTAAACATGTTGCTGCCAAAAAAAACACAAAGGTGCTGACAAATCGACTTAGAATCCACACAGCAAAATAAACAGCCAGGTATGAACCTGAATGCAGTTGCCAGGATTTGTCAACAATAGGGTTTTGAGTCAAGTCGATGATTGAAAAGTATTATAGTGCTTAAGGGTATAAGTGACAAACCCAAAGATCATCTAAAGAAACAAAATCCAGTAACTTTTATAGACACAAAATGCTGGCGTAACTCAGCGGGACAGGCAGCATCTCCGGAGAGAAGGAATGGGTGATGATTCGGGTCGAGACCCTTCTTCTGAAGAAGGGTCTCAACCCTAAGCATCACCCATTCCCTTTCTCCAGAGATGCTGCCTGTCCCACTGAGTTACTCCAGCACTTTGTGTCTATCTTCAGTTTAAACCAGCATCTGCAGTTCCTTCCTCCACATCCAGTAACCTTTATTCTTGCTTGAAGCAAAACCACCGTAAATTACACAAGAATGCATTGAACCAATAAAGGACAGAGTTTTAAGGTGAGAGGGGCAAAGTTGAAATGAAATGTACAGGGCAGGTTTTTTTTATTGATGTACACTGAGGGTGGTGGGTATCTGGAGTGCATTGCCAGGGGTGGCGTTAGAGGCAGATACCATAGTGCTGTTTAAGTGGCTTATGGATAGGCACATGGATATGCAGGGAAGTGGATCACATATTTAAAAGAGAGTTAGATAGAGCTCTCGGGGCTAGTGGAATCAAGGGATATGGGGAGAAGGCAGGCACAGGTTACTGATTGTAGATGATCAGCTATGATCACAATGGATGGTGGTACTGGCTCGAAGGGCCAACTGGCCTCCTCCTGCATCTATTTTCTATGTTTCTATGCAGGCAGAAGAGATTTGTTTACCTTGGCATCACGTTTTGGCACAGACATTGTGGGGTGAAAGGCCTATCCCTCTGCTGTGTGTACTTTTCCATGTTCTATGTTCTTAAATAAACCAGATCCTTCTGGGAAGGAATCCACTAACCAGGTTGGCCCATATTTGACCATTACACCTACTATTATAATTGGTACAATGAAATGACCTTCCCAAAATAATATTTCAGTTTGCCCTGGAGCAAAGCCCAGGGCAAATGCACAACAACTCCATATCAGGCTAACAATCGATAAGTAATATTACTTTGTCTGTATTAAAACATATATTTTTTTAATGTGACTGTTCTGATATTTGCAAGTCACAGCATTATAACATAGCCAAACCTGCCACAATGAGCATTTTGCATGTGAATGGATGGAAAATGAATAGAAATGGAAAGACAATGGGAAATCAATTATAGTTTTGTGCACTAAGCTGTTGAGATCCTGAACCTGATTCACACACTTGATGCTCTGGAAGTTGACCAGAATTCTTTGTAAAGACAACTGAACAGAACCTCATATGTCGCTTGGGCAGCTTACAACCCAGCAGTGTGACTATTGATTTCTCTAAGTTCAAGTACCTACTTGAACTTTATACTGTTTTAAATCTGTTTCTAATTTTGTTTCACTGGGTTGTATAAATTTATACTGATTAGCTAATTAATTCATTGCATCGTATGGGAGGTGCATTCCCAATCTCAGTACAATGACAATAAAGATATATTGTATTGTATTATATTGCATCCCCTCTCTCTCCATCCCTCCCCAACCCCAGTCTGTCGTCCTGCTGATTTTCACTCCTTATCACCTTCTCCACAGCCAACAGTGGACCATCATGGGCTCCACCTTTCCTTGATCATCATTGCTGGCTTTGATTTGTACTTTTTTCCCAAGTACCTTCTCATATCTCTCGATTCCATCTCCCCTGCCTCTCAGTCTGAAGAAGGGTCTCGACCCAAAACGTCACGTATTCCTTTTCTCCAGAGATGCTGCCTGACCCGCTGAGTTACTCCAGCTTTGTGTCTAGCAACCGAATTTTAAACTGAACTCTTAATTCCTGGTAGACCTGCTGTTTCGCTGAATTTCTGTTGACAAGAAAGGAGTCAAAACTGGCTGTGTCCAACAGGATAGAGCAATGTTACTGGTAAAGTAATGAGAATGAGTTTGTCTGGGACGCCAGGTACCTAAAGTAGGTAATTAACCATCAAAATGAACAGATCAAAGTACCATTTGGCAGATTGTCAGTTGTGAACACCATCAGATGATTTGCAAAGTGTTCCAAACTGGGCAAATCACAGCTACAACTATTTCCAGACATGATAAAACAAAGCGTGATATGTTGTGACGCATAGTTGATTGAGAGATGAGGAAATTAGACTGTTTTAAAGGTGTTAAGAGTCATAGAGTGATACAGTGTGGAAATAGGCCCAACTTGCCTACACCGGCCAACATGTCCCACGTGCCTGCGTTTGGTACATATCCCTCCAAACCTGTCCTATCCATGTGCCTGTCTAACTGTTTCTTAAATGTTGGGATAGTCCATGCCTCAACCACCTCCTCTGGCAGCTTGTTCCATACACCACCCTTTGTGTGAAAAAGTTACCCCCTCAGATTCCTATTAAATCTTTTCCCCTTCACCTTGAACCTGTGTCCTCTAGTCCTCAATTCCCCTACTCTGGGCAATAGATTCTGTGATTTATTGCTCTCATGATTTTATACACCCCTATAAGATCACCCCTCCTACACTCCTACAAGGAATAGAGACCCAGCCTACTCAACCTCTCCCTGTAGCTCACACCCTCTTGTCCTGGCAACATCCTCGTAAATCTTCTCTGAACCCTTTCAAGCTTGACACTATCTTTCCTATAACATGGTGCCCAGAACTGAACACAATAGTAAATGCAGTCTCACCAATATCTTATTCAACTACAACATGACCTCCCAACTTCTATACTCAATACTCTGACTGATGAAGGCCAATATGCCAAAAGCCTTTTTGACCTGCTTATCTACCTGCGACTCGACCTTCAAGCTTTATTGTTTAGGGAATGGCCTTGTGACTTGCAAGGGAACCACAGGCTTATCTTCTGTCGGGAACAACTTTCCCCCCCTCTGTTATTAGGTGCTTGCACGGTCCATCCATAAGCTAGGGTAGTGCCTGATTCACCTCTGCCCCTTTGTGGACATTGGAACTTGTCTATGGAACCGATGCTCTACAATACTGAAAACAATTTTATTCTAAATTCAGATAATCCCTGCTTTCCCTCTCTATCGACTCCCCCTTCCCAGTTCGCCCACTAGTCTTCCTGTCTCCGACTACATCCTATCTTTGTCCCGCCCCCTCCCCCGACATCAGTCTGAAGAAGGGTCTCGACCCGAAACGTCACCCATTCCTTCTCTCCCGAGATGCTACCTGACCTGCTGAGTTACTCCAGCATTTTGTGTCTACTTACTATTTTATGCACACTGTATTTTATTCTTAACCCTATCTAGTATACTTGATTTTGACTTGATTGTATTTATGTACAGTATATCCGATCTGCTTAGATAGCATGCAAAATAAGCTTTTTAATGTATCGCAGTATATGTGACAATGATATACCTAAACGTGTACATAGGGAAGTCAAATGCACACATCTGATCAATGGGGTGACCAAACCTTGAGTTTCAAGAGCCAAGCTTCATTTTGTGCAACATGTTAATGAGCATAGACAATAGACAATAGTGCAGGAGGAGGCCATTCGGCCCTTCGAGCCAGCACCGCCATTCAATGTGATCATGGCTGATCATTCTCAATCAGTACCCCGTTCCTGCCTTCTCCCCATACCGCCTGACTCCGCTATCCTTAAGTGCTCTATCTAGCTCTCTCTTGAATGCATTCAGAGAGTTGGCCTCCACTACCTTCTGAGGCAGAGAATTCCACAGATTCACAACTCTCTGACTGAAAAAGTTTTTTCTCATCTCAGTTCTAAATGGCCTACCCCTTATTCTTAAACTGTGGCCCCTTGTTCTGGACTCCCCCAACATTGGGAACATGTTTCCTGCCTGTAATGTGTCCAACCCCTTAATAATCTTATAAGTTTCGATAAGATCTCCTCTCATCCTTCTAAATTCCAGTGTATACAAGCCTAGTTGCTCCAGTCTTTCAACATATGACAGTCCCGCCATTCCGGGAATTAACCTAGTAAACTTACGCTGCACGCCCTCAATAGCAATAGCATAAGTCAAAGGGTTTGATTTCACTGAGCTGCTGTGTCCTGTAATTTTTCTGATTCGACTCTGACAAAAGTTAGAAGAGTTAGAACTCTATAAGGCCAGCAGAGGAACTGACAGGTGGAACAACTATAGTGAATATCAAAAGTGTTTCATGAAATTGCAAACAACATTTCTGCATTCATGTGATGTCAAATACACAGGGGATCGTCATATTGTGTAATGTCAAACATGTCAGTAGAGTAATGCAAGATGGTATTAATTCTTAACACGAATGGTAATTAAGCTGCTGTACAAATCTCTCTTTCAATTAATTAGACATGCTACAGCACCTCTGATGTCAAACGCACAGAGTCCCTTTCCCAGAGGAGGGAAATTGAGAACCAGAGGACATAGGTTTCAAGTGAGGGGGGTAAAGATTTAATAGGAAGCTGAGGGGTAACATTTGTTTTTACACACAAAGGGTGGTGGGTACATGGAAGGAGCTGCTGGAAGAGGCAGCGGAGACAGGTACCATCGCAACATTTAAGAAACATTTAGACAGGTTCATGGATGGGACAGGTTTCGAGGGATATGGGCTAAAGGCAGGCAGGTGAGACCAGTTTAGATGGGACATGCTGGTGAGTGTGGGCAATTTGGGCATGGGGCCTGTTCCACGCTGTATGACTATGACTTTTTGCCACCTTTCTCTGGATTTATCAATTCACTGAAAGCCACAGGTATTCAGACTCTCAATCCACACTGACACCATTAAAACATGTGCCAAGTTCATCAATATCCTAGCACACATTTGATACTAAACACACAGTATTGCCAAATTTTGCACCCACTTCTGGAACTTCACCTACTGAAGTGTGTTAACTAATCCTGGAATATGGCACTGACCTTCCAGATGCTTATTAATACCATGCCAAAGGGTTCACTTTCCATGTGGAATATGTGCTGGAGGACATCTTTAAAGCAACCCAGTCATCTTGCATTTTATCCAGCAGGGTCAACAGTCTGAAAAAGGGTCTCGACCTGAAACGTCATCTATTCCTTCTCTCCAGAGATGCTGCCTGTCCCGCTGAGTTACTCCAGCTTTTTGTGTCAATCTTTAGTTTAAACTAGCATCTGCAGTTCCTTCTTAAACAGGATCAATAGAAACCCTGTCCAATATACATGGGACATTGCAGCTGGCATTCCCAAGTTCTCTACTTTTCATTGATTGGCAATCAAAGGGTAGAAATCTAAAGGACACCGAGCAGGATTCTGCTGGTAAATACCAACAAGTCTCATATTTGTAGGCATTCCAGACACATTCAGAAACCTTCGGGAACAATTTTTGGGTGGACATTCTTCAAAGTATTGTCACTCTACGGTTCTCAATGCTGGAGTGCAGAATCCCTCAGAAGCCTAGGTCGGTCCTTCATATCCAAAGAGTCAAGAAGATTGTGACTTGACCCCGATTAACAATTGGGGCAGCAGACTTGTGCCAGTAAGGTCAGTCCAATAGCTGAAGTTTAGACAATGAAAGGCAGACAACAGCAGCGGTAAAAATAACAAAATTGAGCCTGTCTTTTAACCTACGCTTGGCACGTATAAATTGAAGCATAAAACAGAGCAGCACAGGAACAGGCCCTTCAGCCCACGATGTTCATGCCAAATATGATGCCAGGTTAAACTAGTTTTATCTGCCTGGCGGTGATCCATAATTCCCCCATTCCCTGCATATCTATGTGCCTACCTGAAAGACGCATGAATGCTTTTGTCATATCTGCCTCCATTGCATTCCAGTCACCCATTACTCTCTGAGTAAAAAAACCTGCCTCCTTAAAACTTTGCCTTTCTCACCATGAAGCTACGGTCTTTAGTTGACAAGAATAGATTTGAACTTTCCAAAGTAGTAATTATCCAAAGTAGTCATTTATTCAAACACTATTTTTGGGGGGGGGGGTGGAGAAGGGAAATTCTTCTGTTACCCAATAAAGTTGAAACCCTGGTCCATTCTTCTCATTGGCAATATCCATTGGATCAACTATTCCAAAACTAGTTTCCAGCTGCAAACTAGAGTGAATGATTGCCGATTTCTGATGCTCCCTTCCAAAACATATTCATAAAGTTAGGCTAAACAAGAATAACATGGTTTCGCTTGGGCAACTTACAACGCAGCGGTATTGATTTCTCTAGCTTCAAGTTACTCTTGCGTTCCTTCTTGCTCTGCCCCTCCCCACCCTAGTAATCCTACTAGTTTCACTGTTGTCCTGCTTAGTCTCACTGTTTGTATCCACTCATTATCTCCTTCTCCACAGCCAACAGTGGACCATCATGGGCTCCACCTTTCCTTGATCATCTGGCTGGTTTTGATTTGTTCTTTTCACAGCTTTTTGTACTCATTTATTCTTTTCACCTTTTCATATCTCTAGTTTCCCCTTCTCCCAACTCTCAGTCTGAAGAAGGGTCTCGACCCGAAACATCATCTATTCCTTTTCTCCAGAGATGCTGCCTGACCCGATGAGTTACTCCAACACTTTGTGTCTATCTTTAGAAACAGTACCATATTAAAAATGGCTGAACAGACAAGGACCTAAAACTACTCTTTAATTTCTACTATTATATGTACTATTATATGTAGGGGTTATGGGGAGAAGGCAGGAGAATGGGGTTAAGAGGGAAAGATAGATCAGCCATGATTGAATGGCGACTTGATGGGCCGAGTGGCTTAATTTTGCTACGACTTATGGACATGAATTTTTGAATAATGAACTTACTTGAGAGATGTTGCCTTCTGGTTGGAACTTTTTGGAGTCAAAGGTTTGTCAACAGTAGAGTAGTTGTTGTGTAACATCGTAGTGACAGAATTCCCAACAGTTCCCTTGATGCTCCTAAAAACAGGACAAAGATGATTCATTCCACAAAAAAACCCAACACAGCTAAATTAGAATAAAAACTGATCAACAGGCAGGCTCTAAACTACTGAGTTATGCAAATTTAAGAAAATTTGGTTCATACACGTTTTAATACGTAGAACAGTTCAACACAGGAACGGGCCTTTTGCGCCGATCACCATACCAATTTAAACTAGTCCCCCTGGATATTACGATTGCTCTTCTTTGACAACACTAGGGTGGCACAGTGGCGCAGCAGTAGAGTTGATGCCTTACAGCGGCAGAGAGCCGGGTTCAATCCTGACTACGGGCGCTTGCCTATACGGAGTTTGTACGTTCGTCCCGTGACCTGCGTGGGTTTTCTCCAGTTTCCTCCCATACTCCAAAGACGTACATGTCTGTAGGTTGATTGGCTTGGTATAATTGTAAATTGTCCCTAGTCTGTGTTGGATAGAGTTAGTGTGCAGGGATCGCTGGGCGGCGCGGAAGCGGTGGGCTGAAGGGCCTATTTCCATGTTGTATCTCGAAGCAAAACTAAACTAGAACTTCCCACAACCACAAGCTCTGCCACCTCGTAAGACACTGAGATAGTGTGTGTGGAAATGCAAATTCCCCTCCAAATCACACTCAATCCTGACATAGAAATGTACACTGCTGGTCTAACGATCAAAATTCCATATCCAATGGCACTGTTGGAATATCTTCAACAGGTGGACTGCAACAGTTCAAGATGCCTCACAGCGCCAGAGATTTGGGTTTCATCCTGACTTCGCTGGATGCCGTCGCAGAGGAGCCAGCGCTGCCGTCGCAGCTGCGGCTTGCCTGCAGTCCGTCTGTCTTTTGTGTTTTTTGTTGTTTTTGTCTGAATTGTAGTTTAATATGATGTAGTGTTTGTATGTTATGTTTTGGGGGGGGGGGTGGGAGGGAACGGGAACTGTAACATTCTCTCTCCAGAACGGAGACGTGACCTTTGTTCTGTGTCGTGTCTCCGTTCCCGTTGCGGCCTACCACCGGCCATTCACCTGGGGCTCTGGTTCGCAGAGCCCGCGGCGCGGACTCACCACCTGCGGCGCTGGCTGCCTGCGGATGCTGCGGGCGCGGCTGCGACTCGTCTCCGGAGGCTCCGGCGCGGGCCGCGTGGACGTCGGAAGCCCGCAGGCCCCTGGATGGGGGCCGACATCGGGAGCTCCGGCAGCGGCAGAGGCAGCGTGTTCGCCCGCCCCGAATCGCGGGGCTTGGGTCGGCCCGCCACGGACCTTTCACCGTCCGGCGCGGCCTGAAATAGGCCGTGGACCTTTCACCGCCCAGCGGCGGCTTCAATATCGGGAGCCCCGACCGCCCCGACGTGGCAAATCCAACAGCCTGACCGCGGGACAAGACGGCAGGGAAGAGAAAAAGACATTTTGGCCTTCCATCACAGTGAGGAGGGACTGGAGGAGACTCACTGTGATGGATGTTTCTTTTTGTTTGGTGTTAGTTGTGATTGTATGTGTTATTGCATTTTTATTGATTAATCTTATTGGTCTTATTGTTCAACTGCGGGTAATGTTTCATTTTACTACACATTTATGTGTATGTAACAAATAAACGACTATTGACTATTGACTATTGAATCCCACTGTCTGTGCGGAGTTTACATGTTATCCCTGTTGGTTTTCTCCAGGTGCTCCAGTTTCCCCCTACTTCTCAAAGATGTGTGGCTTTGTAGGTTAATTTGGCCTCTGTAAATTGCCCCTATTGTGTAGAGAGTGGATGCAAAAGTGGGATAACATAGAGCTCGAGTGAGCGGGCGAGCGTGGACTTGGTGGGCCAAGGGACCCATTTCCATGCTGTTTCTTGCTCATGATAGCCGACCATCACCTTCTCAAGACCTATGAGGATAGGTACCTTTGCTAACTTCTATTAACAGTTTACAAGTGTCAAGAAAAAAAAGGCGGGTTTTTTGTGGATGACGCGTGAGTAAATGGGAAACAGGGAGAGCACTGCAGATGATTCTCTGGCTATTATTGGATGGAAAAGAATGAAGCCCGGAGAATATGTTTCACCCAGCCAGGTTAGGGTGTTGGCAAGCTGTGTTTTGAGCTCCTCAATGTGGGTGTAGACTCAAACTGGTCCTAAAAGGGATCATTCTACTGACAGTGGAATAGTAAGCTGATAGTTATTTTTCAGTAAACACTGGATTATCAGCCTCGACTTTTGTTAAGCTCTCATAACCTTTTAACTCGTGCAATTGCCACCGGCTATGCCAAAGCCGAGACCTGCGCAGGGCCGCACGGGGACTTAGCAGGGACCCGGGTTCCATCCTGACTCTGGGTGCTGTCTGTATGGAATTTGTACGTTCGCCCGGTGACCTGCGTGGGTTTTCTCCGGGTGCTCCGGATTCCTCCCACGCTCCTAAGTCGTACAGGTCTGTAGGTTAATTGGCTTGGTGTAAATGTAAAATTGTTCCTAGTGTGTGTGGGATAGTGTTAGTGTGCGGGGATCGCGGGTCGGTGCGGACTCAGTGGGCCGAATGGCCTGTTTCCGTGCTGTATCTCTAAACTGAAAGAAACAAAACTAAACCTATAGTAGCGTAAGAAAATAACTGCAGATGCTGGTACAAATTGAAGGTATTTATTCACAAAATGCTGGAGTAACTCAGCAGGTCAGGCAGCATCTCAGGAGAGAAGGAATGGGTGAAGTTTCGGGTCGAGATCCTTCTTCAGACTGATGTCAGGGGGGCGGGACAAAGGAAGGATATAGGTGGAGACAGGAAGACAGTGGGAGATCTGGGAAGGGGGAGGGGAAGAGAGGGACAGAGGAACTATCTCAAGTTAGAGAAGTCAATGTTCATACCGCTGGGCTGCAAGCTGCCCAGGCGAAAACCTATAGTAGGATTCACATAGGTGTCGTCAATTGCTATGGTGTATGGTCGATGGTGTACCAGCTCCACTTCCCACTCAGTGTATTAAATACTGAAAAATGTAAGAGCCCCATAAACAAGGAAAATAGATTTAAATTGTCCCATTATTATGAAGGAGAGTACATTAAATCTCCTCCTAATTGCATTATTCAGCACAATTTTTAAATGATTAATTCCAGAGGTCTGAATCACATCAAGTCCAAGTTGGCGATATCTTCTCTTACTCAAAAGGGGAACTTTTGTCACCATAAGATGCATTGTTCACCTCCTCTTTCACATTCACTGTTCCTCACTGATCAAATAAAAAACATCCACAAAAGCTGAGATTTAAATAAATGCTCAGTCTATGTAGGAATCAAGCAGTATTGTTTTTGAATAGCACGTTTATATTTTTCCATACACTAACCGATTGTTGGCTGTAAAGTTGGCCGCTATTGAAACAGCTGACTCTCGCCTTTTAGTCAAGACTGGCACATCTACGGTACTGGCACTGCGACCACTGATGGGAACTGGAAATACTCTGGGTACTTCATCCTGCCATTAAAAAATAAACACAAATAATTCGAAGGCACACACATAATATTCTACAATTCACTTGTATTAATATTTCAACAATGGTTTTGAAATGAATTGCACGCATTTAAAATGGGTAAACATTGCCCAACTGAATTATACAGGGTAAACATCATCAAAAGGTTAAGACAGAACAGAAGTACAGAAGTAAGATTCTCTCTAGCCTTCAACTACCTTTTTAAAAAAAATAACGTGCAAGCAAACTGAGAACATACAGTGCCCTCCATAATGTTTGGGGCAAAGACCCATCATTTATTTATTTGCCAAGATTTGAGATTTGTAATAGAAAAAAAATCACATGTGGTTAAAGTGCACATTGTCAGATTTTATTAAAGTGTATTTTTAGACATTCTGTTCATAAAATGGCACCATTTTTATCTACTGCAGAAATTCACCTCCACTGGCTTGTCCACGGCAGTCTACATACAACCCCAGGCCACACCAAGATGGCACTGGACGAATTATATTGGGAAGTGTTGTAAAACGGAAGGACCTAAGAATTCAAATACACAGTTGCCCCAAAGTGGCATCACAAGGAGACACGGTGGTGAAGAAGGCTTTTTGCACACTGGCCTTCATCGGTCAGGTTGTTGAGTATAGAAGTTTAGATATAATGTAGCAATTGTACCAGACGTTAGTGAGGCTACATTGGGATATCGGTGCTCGGTTTTGGCCACCCTTCTGAAGGAAAGATGTCATTGAGCTGGGAAGTGTGCAGAGAATGTTGCCAAAACTAGAGGGACTGAGTTACAGGGAGAAGTCGGGCAGGCCAGGAGATTATACCTTAGAGAGTAGGAGCCCGAGGGGGTGATCTTGCAGAAGTACACAAAATCATGAGGTGCATGGATAGGGTGAATGCACACAATCTTTTACTCAGGCTTAGGGAGTCGAGTACATTTTAAGGGGGGGGAGAGGAACGATTTAATGGGAACCTGAATGGAATCTCTTTCATATTGAGGGTGGTACGTATAAACTGCAGAGGAAATGGTTGAGGCAGGTAAAAAAAACATTTTTTAATTCTTTGGGACAGGTACATGGATAAGAAATGTTCGAGGGTTATGGGTCTGACGTGGGCAATCGAGTCCGGTTCAGTATGGTCAAATTAGGACAAAACAGCCACATCACGCAAACCCTATTCAGTACAGGCAGATCACGGAAGTATAACCCTATAAGTTTAGGCCTCCACTGTTCTCGTTCACACCTTCTCTTAACACCCACATGCCGCACTTGTGCCATGGACTCAGTGATATAGCTTGGAAATATTTAGGAAGGAACTGCAAATGCTGGTTCAAACCGAAGATAGACACAAAATGCTGGAGTACCTCAGCGGGTCAGGCAGCATCTCTGGATAGAAGGAATGGGTGACGTTTCGGGTCGAGACCCTTCTTCAGAAATGGTGGGTTACTCCAACATTTTTGTGCCTGGCCTGGAAACATGCTATTTGTCCCATTTTTCCTCTCGCATTTCCACCAATTCCTCGGTGTGTGGGAGGAATTGGTGTACCTGGAGAGACCACACAATCTCATGGAAAATGCATAAACTCGACAAAGACCCTTGGTTAGGACCGAACGCAGGTCTCGAAAATGTGAAGAGGCAACACGAACCTCAGTGACACAGCGCTACTATGCCACCTGGCTGTAAATAACAGATATTGCAATTTGACCACTAAGTCACTTCACCTTTTAAAATCAGAGAAAATAACAGGTAACATTCTGCACAGCACCGGAACAGGCTCTTTGGCCCACAATGGCTGTGCCTGATATAATGCCAATTTGCATTATCAGTTTGCACATGATCCACATCCCTCCATTCCCTGTATATCCACCTGCCTATCTAAAAGCTTCTTAAATGCCACTATCATATCTGCCTCCACCAGCAGCACGTCCCAGGGACTCACTACCCTCTCTGTAAAAGATATGCCCCGTACATCTCCTTTATACTTTGCCGCTCGCACCTTAAAGCCATGCCCACTTTGACATTCCCACCCTGGGATTCACAGGCATAACCTTGCAAGCTCGCCGACAAATTTCAAACGCTTTAAATACTGTTCCTAAATTGGACTCATATTCATTGGTTTTCTTCATTCACCTTTTTTTAGCATCAGCATGGCATATGTGATGTTGTTTCCACTACCTAAGAAAGGTGAAACAACTGTTCTTGAATCTTGAGAGCTTTGGACAATTACAGTCTAATGTCCTCAATACTCCCTTTATAATTCTGCGATGAATTCCATCTGATCCTGGAATCATGTCAAGCTTTAATTCTGTTATTCTATCACTACTGCGATTCTGTACATGATACATTTTGACAATTCCTCATGCTGGTTTCAATTTTTAAATTTTTTTTTGTGATACCGAGCATAACATTCCCTTTATCTGTTGTGAATACTGAAGCAATAATTCAACATCTCTACCATATACTTATTTTCAATTACAATATCAATTGTCAATTTTCAAGAGGTCTGAAGTGCCCGTGATAATTTTTCTCAACACATTTCCGAAAGGTTTGTGTTTAACTTGTATCTTTTTCAAAGTTCCTTTCCGAAACACTCTTTTGAAATTCTTCCTTCAACGCATCACCTGTGACACTAGAGACCTAGGATCAATCCTGATCTCGGGTACTGTCCAAGTGGAGTTTGCACGTTTTGCCTGCGACCACGTGGGTTTCCTACGGGGGTTCCGGTTTCCTCCCACATCCCAGGTTTGTAGGTTAAATTGTTCTGTAATTTGCTACCAGTGTATAGGAGGGTGGATGAGAAACTAGGATAACATAGAACCAGTGTAAACTGGTGAAGGTTTGTTGATGTGGACTCGATGGGCCGAAGGGCTTGCCTCCTGGCTGTTTCTCTCAACTAAACCTTTTGTTATTCCCTGTATCTATTCCACAAGCCATTTTATCTGCCAACATCTGCATACCTTTGGTTTTCTTTTGTCTCTTAACCATCACAATGTCTGCTTAATATAACAACCAGAACTTCTGTCTTTCCTCTGGAATACAAAGCAATTCTCTATTTATGTTAATATTTGGTCATCTCATGCAGAACAAAAGACAAACAGCATGACCACTGTAAGCCGCCAACGTCTGGTGCAATGAATGGAGATTAATACGTGAATTGCATTCAGCGCTCTTATTTCCAGGGGTTATTGAACATAATCCCAACAGTTTAAGTCTGAAGGGTTTAGTTAGCTTATAATTACCAGAACGTTCCACGAGGATCTCTTCTCTGGGGAAGTCTTGCTCAAACTGGACAGCTTTTTCCTTCCATCTGCAGAGCTATCAAACAAAGCCAGGAAATCATCTGCTCTTTCTTCACTGGGGAGAGACAGTGAATGGGGCAGAATGAATGGATTTATTTCCGTCTAACATTGCAGCATGTTGAGAAAACAAATTATAAACAGTGTCCATTTAACAATGTTTGGCAAATGACAACTTTTGCAATCTTTTCAGAATCCCGCAAGAGATTTACACTCTTGCTGCAATGAATAAAATGCAGCAGCCAATTTACGCACTGCAAGCTCTTTCAAATATTACTCTAATATAAACAAGCGATCTGATTCAGTATTGTTGATTGATCAATAAATATTATGTCAATAGACAATAGATGCAGGAGTAGGCCATTCGGCCCTTCATAAGGTCATAAGTAACAGGAGCAGAATTAGACCATTGCGCCCATCGTGTTCTCCACCATTCAATCATGGCTGATATATCTCTCCCTCTTAACCCCATTTGCCAGGACTCCAGGGAGAGTTTCAAGTGGGATCTTTAACTTGCACCCGAGGAGAGCTCAGTTTAAGACCTCTGCTGAATTGTACTTACTTTGTGCTAATACGCAGTGGTGACCTTCAGTCTGAAGAAGGGTCTCGACCCGAAACGTCACCCATTCCTTCTCTCCTGAGATGCTGCCTGACCTGCTGAGTTATTCCAGCATTTTGTGAAATAAATACCTAGGATAGAGTTAATGTACAGGGATCGCTGGTCGATGCAAATTCGGTGGGCCGAAGGGCCTGTTTCCACGCTGTGTCACTAAACTAAACTCAGCAGAGGAGTAGATACAGAGTGCAGAATATAATTCTCAGTCTGGACAGGTGTAGCTTCATCATCGCTGAAGAAACTTGACACCATTGAGGACTAAGCGCAGAGACCACATTCTCTACTATAAATATTCACCCCCTGCCCCATGATCATAGAGCATACCACCTGCATATGCAATAACTCCAACCATTCTGACTGCAATCCCCAAATCAGATCTTTGCCACCCAGAAGAACAGCAGAAGTATGGGAAGACTCCCACCTACAGGTTCCCTCCAGTCATGCATGTCCTTGTACGAAATCTCAACAAAATCTCAGTATGACCTTCGTTCCACTCGTCACTTTAATTTCACGTTTCATGTATCTTGGTGTTTTTATGACTGTTGGCAGACCAATTTCCCTCCTGGGATTAATAAAGTTCTATTGTATCGTCTTGTCTAGTAGCATTGCCTCGGTACTGCAACCCAGAACACTTACAAGTCACTGGGTTTGTACTTACTAAGTTTTAACTTTTCATTACTGAATCGTCCCTTTACATGCATATATTGTAGCCAGTCACAAATCCCACTTTTTGGTGTCAATGTAGGAATAATATATACTCGATTTTTCAACCCATTAGGATTTCTTGGTCGACTTCTTTTTGAAAAAGCATGCTTAGCAACTGGTGTAATGGACATTATCATTCCGAAAACATCTTGCCGTGCAGGAGGAATTCCAGTACGCACAATTAAAAGCGCTGTAGAGCTGGCATGAGCAAGCGATGATAAGAGAGGCTAGGAATATCATTGCACCTGCTGCCTTCCCTTTCAATCCTTCCACTATCATTGGCAAGGGGGAATAATTAAATGGGTTGCATTCCTCCCTCATATATCAAACTGCAGAAAGACACGGCAATTTGGGACATCTGATGCATGTATAATGACAGAGTTATTAATGGACCCATTTGCAAGCTCTCCATTTTATAGATTAAATTGCATTTATACACTAATCTGGTTTCATTTTCTTTCACATAAATGAACCACATTACCTTGATGCGGCACTGTCCTTCTGACTGACTTGTGTGGTACTATTTGATCTTCGCAAGTTGTTAATGGCACGGGAATTACCACTGGAGAGGTTTCCAAGCCCAGCATCACCCTGGAAGGAGGCAAGCAGCTTTAATACAACTTCTGCACACAATATTTCAGATACTCTCACATTCACGCATTCAATTTTATTTTAGCTTCGTTTAGGTTAGAGATACACCGCGGAAACAGGCCCTTCGGCCAACCGAGTCCGCGCCGACCAGCGATCCCCCCACACTTACACTATCCTACACACACACACACACTCTAGGAACGACTTACAATTATACCAAGCCAATTAACCTACAGACCTGTATGTCTATGGAGCGTGGGAGGAAACCAAAGATCCCAGAGTAATCCCACATCACTCACGGGGAGAACGTGCAAACTCCGTACAGACAGGCACCCGTGTTCAGGATCGAACTCGGGTCTCTGGCTCTGCAAGGCAGCAACTCTATCGCGCCGCCACCATGCTGGCCTTTTCTTGTCACACCCAAGGATACTTTCACCCATTCAAGCGAACACTTCAAAAATGCAACAGCACTTTGGAAGTCTGCAGCTCCCCATTTTTAGTTATACTGATGGCTTATTGTCGGGACCCAAGGAAGAAATCTTCCAGGAATGAGGCAGGCAGTCATGATGCCGAAATAATTTAATAGGAGATAGAGATAAAATACATGAGTTGACCATTTGTGCCTTGTTTTAGCTTGGTAAACATTGTTTGATCGGTTCATTAAACCATTTGGCAAACTGTGGATACAGTCATTCGTTTTTTTTTTTATCACAAATGACTTATTTTATATATAGAACAAATGATTATATCCACAGTTTGCCAAATGGTTTAACGAACCAATCAAACATTGTTTACCAAGTTGAAACTAGACACAAATGATAAACTCACGTATTTTATCTCCCTCTCCTATTAAATTGCAGCTATCCCTGCGGGTTGGCTGGTACGCAGGCCAACTAACACATTAAGATAAAATGTCCCTGGTTTAGACAGGCCAAAAAAAGAATCGACACTCCTTGAATAAGAGTGAAAGCCAAAGGCTGGGAATAATCCTCCATGGTTCAGCGTTCGAACTGGCATGTGGAATCCACACTGGAAAGTGCACAAGATGGACTGGTGAGGGGATTAGGGGACTTGAATACATAGGTGAGGTTCCAGAGATCTGCTGAATGGGTTACCGATGTAGGAAATGCTAGAAATCATAAGAAACATTGTAGGTTGTAAGTATTATAAGACCATACATACTGGGGATGGATGATGGGAAGTGGCCAACATAGTGAAGGTAACTTAGATTACCATTTTAGGAAAAGCAATAAATAGATTTAGGAGGTGTATAGACTACAAGGCATAGCCAGTCGAGAGGAGAGATATAGAATGTTGTAAACCAGATGAAGAGCAATAAGATAAGAAGCGTTCTTTATTACACTAATTTCTCAGCCAAATTTGCCAATTACAGCCCACAGATCCTGACTACGGGTGCTGTTTGTACGTAGTTTGTACGTTCTCCTCACATGGGAACCGTGTGGGTTTCCTCCAGGTGCTCCAGTTTCCTCCAAAGGCATACGGGTTTATTAGGCTAATTGGCTTCTGTAAATTGCAAATTGTCCCTAGTGGGTAGGGCAGTGTTAGCATATGGGGTGATCGCTGGCCGGCGCGGACTCGGTGGGCCAAAGGGCCTGTGTCTCTAAAGTCAAAAGATAATTGAAGATTATTTTGAGAGTGTAAACAAGGATGATTAACTACAATGAAACGTTGGTAACGATGAATCATTTAAAAAAATGTAAAGTCCGCATGTAACCATTGAAGCCGTACATAAGAGTCGGTGGGTGCTGTGAATATTTAAAACACGGCGTCCCCTTGGAGTGCTTCCCAGTGCGTATTTTAGTTTATTAGTTTAGTTTAAAGATACAGTGCGGAAACAGGCCCCTCAGGCCACCAAGTCCGTCCTGACCACCAATCACTCTGTACACTAGCACTATCCTACACACTAGGGGTAATTTACAATCTTTACCGAAGCCAATTGACCTACAAACCTTGAATACCTCACAGTAACAAACTGTTAAGACCTTGAATAAACTGACTTGTTTGAGAAACCCAATTATGTTCTGTGAGATGTTCTTTGTACTTGCCCCATCTGAGCTGTAACTAAGAGGGCAACCCAGCTGCACCTGAAAGCCAGGTTCGGGAAACAGGTTAAACACGCAATTCCCTTCCACAGTCACCACAGCACGAATCATCAGGGTCATGCCTCAGCTTTCAAACCTTATTTGGTTCTGAAAAATGGTTCGGCACATTACAAGTTCCCTACGCATTTACCAAAGTGTTTGTTTTGATCTTGTTTTCAGAGGTGACAGAGGTGGAGCGCGCCAACTGTTTGGCTGGTGAAGCACTGCTGGGGCGTTTGGACATAGATAATTGAGAGCCAGTCAAGCTGAGATCAAATCCATCACCAAGGAATGCAGAGCCGCTTCGTGAAGTATTCATAATGAATGCACGTGGGAAAGAAACCTGGAACGAGATTAAAAAACAATATATAAACACTTGCTTTCTGAATCCAGTAGCCAAACATTCTAAACTAATGAAATCTCTATGTAGCTTCCACAATGAACAAGTTAACACTTGTACTATCAAGCTCTCTGACAGCGCGTTAATGATAAAACAGCACAGCACAAAAGCTGGCATTTATCCTATCAAAACTGCATCACCTCTTTCAAAAAGCAATGTAGTTAGTCTTATGATCAGATAAAACTATCAATGCATCTGTTAATGTCTGGTGTGAGGTCTTGGTTACATGTATAACAAAAAGCAGTGCACAGGAGGATTAACATTTTAACATTACCAGTCAGTGATAAGATCAGTTTACAACATAGACAATGCATTAATCTCAGATCCTCTTGATGAACAAATTAGCTTGGTTCATTGGTACTAGCCTTAGAGTAGACATTGCATCCATAAGAACTGATCATAACCAGGCTGAGGAAGTTCTTCTTCTTAGGCCCCCTCGGTCAAGGCTGACCATGGGTGATGCATCCTAGTTGGCTGCTTGCTCCACACCTCGGCTAGTGCAGCGTCGCTTGTGGCTGAAGAGACCAATGCTGGAATGACAGTCTCTGTCACAAAGGTCACATTTGTGTGTGGACTCTGGTTTGTTGAAGTTGCTGCTTGTCCTCCTTTCTGCGTGCCCGTTTTTCTGCCGCTGCGTTCATCAGTGTCTCTTCCCCCGTTTTGAGATGTTGGTTCAGGGTACCTCTCCACCTCGTGCGGTCAGCTGCAAGGCTCTGCCAGGACTGCACATCGATGTCGAGCACCTTCAAATCTCTCTTGCAGACATCCTTGTAATGTAGCTGGGGGCGGCCGATGGTTCTCCTCCCAGATGTCAGCTCTCCATAGAGGATGTCTTTTGGAATACGGCCATCCTCCATGCGATGGACATGGCCCAGCCACCGCAGCCTGAGTAGAGTGTACATATTCGGAAGGCCAGCGCGAGACAGAATCTCGGCGTTGGACACTCTGTCTTGCCAGGATATACCCAGGATACGGCGGATGCTTCCAAGGTGGAAGGTGTTGAGTCTTCTCTCCAGTCTGGCATATGTAGTCCATGTCTCACTGCCGTACAGCAGCGTGCTGTTGACACAGGTGTTGTAGACTGCTATCTTTGTCTTCACTGTCAGCTTTGGGTTGGTCCACACTTCAGTTGTGAGGCGCGCGAGAGTTGTAGCTGCCTTCCCGATCCTCTTGTCAATCTCTGTGTCCAAGGAGAGGTTGCTGGTGATGGTAGAGCCGAGGTACGTGAACTGATGGACGGCATCAAGTTCGTAGTCGTCGATGGTGATGACAGGCGGTGCCTCTGTATCCTGTCCCAGGACGTTCGTCTTCTTCAGGCTGATGGTCAGCCCAAAGTCCTTGCAAGCCCGATAGAAGCGGTCCATCAGTGACTGTAGTTCCTGCTGGGTGTGGGACACAACTGCTGCGTCATCGGCGAACAACATATCTCTGATGAGAGCTTCACGTACTTTTGTCTTGGCTCGGAGGCGGGTGAGGTTGAAGAGCTTGCCGTCTGATCTAGTACGCAGGTAGATCCCCTCTGTTGCGGTGCCGAAGGCATGTTTCAGGAGCAGAGCGATGAAAATCCCAAAGAGTGTGGGAGCGAGGACGCAGCCTTGTTTGACGCCACTGCAGATGTCGAAGGGCTCCGAGAAACTGCCATTGAACTGCACTGTCCCCTTCGTGTTGATGTGGAAGGATTCTATCATGCTCTGCAGTTTTGGTGGGCAGCCGATCTTTGGGAGAGCCTTGAATAGGCCATCTCTGCTGACGAAGTCAAACGCCTTGGTGAGGTCAATGAAAGCAATATACAGGGGCATCCGCTGTTCTCTGCACTTCTCCTGGAGCTGGCGAAGGGAGAAGACCATGTCTACTGTTGACCTTCCAGCTCGGAAACCGCACTGTGACTCTGGGTAGACACGTTCTGCCAGCTTCTGCAGGCGGATCAAGATGACCCGAGCAAAGACCTTGCCGACGATGGTCATGACCAGGCTGAGGAAGTACATACTGAAAAAAACTGTAGGAGTAACTCAGCAGATCAGGTTACACCTCTGGAGACTTTGGAGTATTGCGTGCAGTTCTGATAATCCCATTACAGGAAGTTTTGGAGAGGACACAGAGGAGGTTTACAGGAATACTGCCTGGATGAGAGGGTTTCAGGTACAGGGAGAGGCTTACTTGGATAGACTTGGATTGTTTTCCCTGGAATGTCAGAGGTTTAGGAAAGACTTCATGGAAGTATATAAATTTATGAGGCACAGATAGGGTAGACAGTCAGAACTCTTTTCCCAGGGTGGAAATGTCCAACACTAGAGGGCTTATCTATAAGACGAGAAGAGTTTTTCCAAGACTGAGATCTGAGAAGCAACATAAATCTAAATCTAGTGGGCAGCTATGATCCCAGTTCTCTTTAAGCTTTCTAAGGATTTTTAAGACATGGACGACCAATTGCAAGTACCTCAAAGCACTCAAACCACAGATGTTGCCTGACCCGCTGAGTTACTCCGGCACTTTGTGTTTTACTCTGGAAGCAAATGAAGATTTGCCAAGTTTATTAATACAAGAATCACCAATTTCAGTCTCAAGGTAAACCAAGTCTAGCGGATAGCATTAAATAGGAAGAGCATCAATTGTTTAAATAGTTTTGCCTGAATGTGTAAATTTATGGCAAAAGTCAAAGCAGATGTCATTCGTTGTGTTTTCTACTCCCAAAAAAAAGTTTTACTAATTTTCTTTTGTATAACACTCTCTAATCAATGATTTTTGCAACAGCATAGAACTCTAATAAATCATAACAAGAACTTTGAAGTCATCTTGAAATTCCTGTACTGATATTTAAAGAATCTGTGGAACAAAACATTCTACATTAAAGATTACATTTCCAGCTCTTCACTGAGTGAACTTTCTTCTATTTTGGGGTGTTCTGCAAATGCACATAACACAGAGAGCGCGCGCGCGCGCGCACGCGCACACGCGCACACGCGCGCACACACACACACACACACACACACACACACAAATTCGAAAGCAAGAAAAATTATTGTTAGGCAATATTTGATGACCTCCATCAAGTGACTACAGCGAGAAATCAAAAAATAATAGCTCTCACATCCAAAAGCCCAACAATCCACTGTCCAACTAATTGGAAATTCCAATAGTTTGGCATTTGGATCACGAGGAACCCAGTTCCCAAATTCCCTCAAAACTTATCTGACACTGTTTCTGTTGCTTCCTAGAAATTTACTGGCATCTTGTTCCCTGCGCTCCCTTAAAATTTATTAGGTTCCTGGGAAAGCTATTATTCTACTGTGTATTATCCAAAACAAAAGTGAATTGAGGTATTGATACAAATAACACTTAATAAGCACCAAAGTCCTGCAGGTGCTGGATTAACAGAGTTCTACGAAACACAAACAAAGTGGGAAGAAAAAGCAGGTGTTGAATTAATGTTCCACTAAAAAGTCACCAATTTTACTAAATTAACAATCATTTGTATTAGTACTTATGATTCCATCCTAACCAATTCAACCTCGGCAATGAATAAAATTAATTTGTCTTCTTTACTGTCACTGGAGCCAACAGACAAACTCACAAAATCATCCCCAACAACGGGTTACATCAGTAAACACATAGAAAACTGCCATGTGCCCAGCGTAAGTTAATGATTTCTCTATTAAATGCCTACTTATACGAAAGGTTTAACTATTCTAAAATGATAAACTGGGAAATTAAAAGCATCCATATTTTTTTTTAAACCTTTAATTTAGAAAACACAACATGCATTAAAGATTCACTCTACATTGTCATTGAGAATCAAGTTGCTACCTCGTATCTGACGTCAAACATTGAGACGGTATTAACTGGATTCCAGGGAGATTTCTTCCCCCCCCTCCCCCCAGGCAGCATCTCTGGAGAACATGGAAAGGTGACGTTTCCATGGAACATGGAAAGGTAACGAAAGGAGGCAGGACAAAGTCCTCCCTACAATCAGCCTGAAGAAGGGTCTCGACCCAAAACATAACCTATCCATGTTCCCCAGAGATGCTACCTGATCTGCTGAGTTACTCCAGCACTTTGTGTCCTTCTGTGCATTAACCAGCATCTGCAGGTCTTTGCTTCCACCTATTTATGGAAACCTCTTCCATTATCCTTTCAGAAAATGCATTTCAGACCATGACAAACAGTTGTATTAAAAAAGACCTTGCCACGGGGCAAGCCTGAGCCTTCTGCAAATCATTGTTCATGCCCTTGGGTCACCGACCCTGCTGCAACTGCATCACTCTATCAAAATCGTACGTTATCGAGGATCAAATTCTCTTTTAATATTTATCAATAGAAGCCATCTCCGAGTTACAAATGCCCAACTGAAGGACACGCCTCCGTACGACCAAAATTCAAACCTGTAATGAACAGCAGGACTTGATTTCCCTCTCATTTCACTTCCAGTTATTGTTCATTCTATCAATATTACATGCGTTTGATGCCATTCATCTCAATACGGGAGATATGGTTGCCATAGCGAATGATTTTTGTGTGTTATCCAACGCAAGAACAATGACTTTCAGATGTCTGTAAAAATTGAACCCTTTCCTTGTCTGGGGACAGTCTGTACAACTAAAGCAGATAACAAAATCATTTATCTAACTGCTCTATGTGGGATGGTGTTGTATACAAATTGGCTGCAACCTTTTCTCTTAATTTTGATAAGAGCATGTACTGACAAGGTTGGCTTTACATAGTAAAACACCCCAAGGTACCTTGTAAGAACATTGTCAAAGGACATCATTATTGATAGGAAGGACTCAATTAAGGCTCTTTCGTCAGCAATACGCAAAATCTAAAAAAGCAATCTTGTTATATTTTTTTAAAGCAATTTACTATCAAGAAAACGCCAGACTCCATTTCAATACTATAATTCCAAAATACTTTTGTCTAAAGTTATCAATTTCTAAAATGTGGCTACTTCTGGGCCTCTGTGTGTCGTGCACAGCTTGCCGGTTTATAGATGTCAATCAAGAGCCTCGAAGATAAAAAGATGCCGAGTCACAGGATTGCAACTTTAAACATTTTAGGTTTGCAGGTGAATTTGCTTCGGTAAATTGCCCCTTCTGTGTCTGGAGTGGGCACAAAAGCAGGATAACATAGAACTAGTGTGAACGGATGATCGATGGTCTGCATGGACGGTGGGCCAAAGGGCCTGTTTCCACGCTGTATCTTTCTAAAACTTTGCTATTATCACCTATAATGTGAAGGATCTTTGCATAGTCTGCTTGAGATAATTGAACACAATTTTCTATTACAATGGAGACTATATTGCATAGTTATTATTTAATTAATATCCCATAAACAGCAATACGTCAATTATTCATCCCAATAGACTCCTGCCTATGCATTCTTTTGAAACAATTTAGTGCCATATCTATAACTTTATATCTTTCCAAAGCTGGGATAATTTTGCCAGAAATAATATTGTCATGGTAAGCAGAAGTCATTTTTTTAATTAAAAAAAACATAAAGAATGAAATAACTGATATTTATAAAGTCTTTTACCCCATTCAGCACATACCAATGTTCTGCTGAGCAAAAGATAGACACAAAATGCTGGAGTAACTCAGCGGGACAGGCAGCATCTATGGAGAGAAGGAATGGGTGGCGTTTCGGAACGAGACCCTTCTTCAGACTAGTCAGAGGAAAGGGAAACGAGAGATACAGACAGTGATGTAGCGACAGAGAACAACTGAATGGAAGATATGCAAAAAAGTAACGACGATTAAGGAAACAGGCCGTTGTTAATTGTTTGCTAAGTGAGAACAGGAACCTGGTGCGACTTGGGTGGGGGAAGGATGGAGAGAGAGGGAGAGTAGGGGTTACTTGAAGTTAGAGAAATCAAGATACATACCACTGGGCTGTAAGCTGCCCAAGCGGAATATAAGATGCTGTTCCTCCAATTTACGATTAGCCTCACTCTGACAATGGAGGAGTCCTACGACAGAAAGATTAGTGTGGGAATGGGAAGGGGAATTAAAGTGTTTGACAAGGCAGGTTTTTTAAAATTGTAGTCACCAATGTAATGCATGCCAATTGGCTGCTGCTTTCGAACAGACGACTATCTCCTGCACTGAGTTTCCATCATTTAAAGCAAAATTCAGGTGGTATTATCTTTCATGCAACTCAAATTCAGCTTACTCTAGAAGTTGTTTAAGGACGATGATCTCCAAGAGAATTGCTGTCAAATAAATCAGAAAATGCTGGAAATAATCAACATGTCAAGCAGCATCTGTGGAGAGCTGTTAAAAAATCCATTAGATCCAGGACATTTCATCCTATTTCTTTTCTCACAGATGCTAGTGTAGTTTAGTTTAGTTTAGAGATACAGCACGGAAACAGGCCCTTCGGCCCACCAAGTCCGCATCGGCCAGTGATCCCCGTGCACTAACACTATCCTATGCACACTAGGGACAATTTTAATATTTACACCAAGCCGATTAACCTACAAACCTGTACGTCTTTGGAGTGTGGGAGGAAACCGAAGATCTCGGAGAAAACCCACGCAGGACACGGGGAGAAGGTACAAACTCCGTACAGACAGCACCCGTGGTCGGTATCGAACCCGGGTCTCCAGCACTGCGAGCACTGTAAGGCAGCAACTCTACCGCTGCGCCACCATGCCACCCAAACTTGAAACACACAATGCTACTTGAACCACTAATTTTCTTTTCCTCATTCTGTTTTTAACCCAAACTCCTGCATTTGCAGGTACTTTGGTTTTGCTTTCCAATACAGTAACATATGTGATAGATGTTTAAAAACTTCCTTCAACTGGTAGAGAAACACACAAAAGTTCACCCCCTAACATTCATCAACAGTTCATGCGTTATTTCACCTGTCTCAGATTTTGACACATTTTTGAGATGTGGGGCACCCTGAAGTTACTCGAGCATTTTGTGTTTAATACTGGATGCAATCTATAAAATGGGGATGTGACATGATTTCACATTTAATGTCTGTCAAAGGTTTCGGCTTGCAAACACCGTTTTATGTAATTTGTAATGTATCCAACAATGAATCGAAAAGCCAGAATGTAGAAACAAGGAACTGTAAATGCTGTTTTATACCAGAGAGACACATCGTATTGAAGTAACTCATCAAGTAAGGCAGGCAGCATCTCTGGAGAACAAGGATGGGTGGCATTTTGGGTTGGTTCCATTCTTCAGACAGAAAAGCCCCAGATTCATTTTACAAAAAAAACTAATACATTGCATCCAAAGTTTCATTGCAGATTATCTACATAAATCTTGACAAATCATCTTAGAACGTAGAACAGTATAGCACAGGAATAGGCCCTTCAGCCCACAATATATGTGCCAAACATGATGTCAAGACCAACTCTCGTTTGCGTGCAATGATGCATACCCCTCCATTCCCTGTAAATCCATGTGCCTGTTGAATGCCACTATCGTATCTCATGCCACTATCGTATCTCATGCCACTACCTTGTAAATAACTATAAATGTCGAAAATAACTATAAATTTAAATAACTATAAATGTCGTAAATGAATTAAAGCTGCACCCTTCTTGACTATATGTCAAGGGTTACCATAGGCAACGCTGGCAACAGCTTACAAGCATGCTCCACTATTTTATCCCTCTCACTACATAATAAGATTTAATCATGCTGCAAAAAACATATATATTTGGGATTCCAGCGCACGGCAGAGATGCCGCCTGAAGGCAAGGGTTTTCAGTCGTTAAAATGCAACAGATGGTGCCTGTTTTTTTTGTTTTATTTTGGTTTGCAAAGCGTTGTGTTTCTGCTCCAACTTACTTACCCCAGTCTTGTAGAGAGAGAGTTGTTGTCGCGGTGAATCTTCAGCTCCAAGAAGTAAAGCAGCCCGATCGCATCCAAACGCCTCACAAAAAAAAGGCTTCAAAGCCGAAGTCGAGACAACATTCGTGATAATGTGCGCGAACAAAAAAAAAGGAACGATGCAATGCGACAAAAAATAATAATAATTCTCTTCCCCGCGCCGGTTGCAGACGCTGAAGCGGATTTCGAGGCCTCCTGGGTCACCGCAGGCCCGAGCAGCCTAGCAACCGAGTCACCGCGCAACCGAACCTGCCTTCTGCCGCTTCTCCCGCCGCCGATTGGCCCTCGCTAGACGGGCCCGCCCCTCCCCCGCCGCTGATTGGAGGAGGCGGCCGTCGGTCATTGCCCCAACCCCGCATCGTTTCCGGTATCAAGTTAGGTTGGCCTGTCAGAGTCAGGCCAAAGGCAAATTGGAGGAGCAGCGCCTCATATTTCGCTTGGGCACATCACAACACAACCCAGTGGTATGACTTTTGATTTCTCTAACTTCAAGTAACCCTTCACTGTATTTCACTGTACCTTAATTGGTACATGTGACAATAAAACTGACCTAGAAACCCTTGCATTATCCCCCCCTCCTTCCCCCTCCCCCCCCCTCCTTCCCCCTCCTTCCCCCTTCCCCCTCCTTCCCCCTCCTTCCCCCTCCTTCCCCCTCCCCCCCTCCTTCCCCCTCCCCCCCCTCCTTCCCCCTTCCCCCTCCTTCCCCCCCTCCTTCCCCCTCCCCCCCTCCTTCCCCCCCTCCTCCTTCCCCCCCTCCTCCTTCCCCCCCTCCTCCTTCCCCCCTCCTCCCCCCTCCTCCTCCTCCCCCCTCTCCTCCTCCCCCTCTCCTCCCCCTCCCCACCCTCCTCCTCCTCCCCCCCTCCCCCCCTCCTCCTCCTCCCCCCCTCCTTCCCCCTTACCCCCATAGTAGAGTTTAGAGATGGACATAAAATGTTGGTGTAACTCAGCGGCTCAGGCAGTATCTCTGGAAAAAAGGAATAAGTGACGTTTCAGGTCGAGAACCTTTTTCAGACTGACAGTTTAGACAATAGGTGCAGGAGTAGGCCATTCGGCCCTTCGAGCCAGCACCACCATTCAATGTGATCATGGCTGATCATTCTCAATCAGTACCCCGTTCCTGCCTTCTCCCCATACCCCGCTATCCTTAAGAGCTCTATCTAGCTCTCTCTTGGATGCATTCAGAGAATTGGCCTCCACTGCCTTCTGAGGCAGAGAATTCCACAGATTTACAACTCTCTGACTGAAAAAGTTTTTCCTCATCTCCGTTCTAAATGGCCTACCCCTTATTCTTAAACTGTGGCCTCTGGTTCTGGACTCCCCAAACATTGGGAACATGTTTCCTGCCTCTAACGTGTCCAACCCCTTAATAATCTTATATGTTTCGATAAGATCCCCTCTCATCCTTCTAAATTCCAGTGTATACAAGCCTAGTATACAAACCCAATATCCTTCCTCAAATTTGGAGACCAAAACTGCACACAGTACTCCAGGTGCGGTCTCACTAGGGCCCTGTACAACTGCAGAAGGACCTCTTTGCTCCTACATAAAATGTTGGTGTAACTCAGCAGCTCAGGCAGTATCTCTGGAAAAAAGGAATAAGTGACGTTTCAGGTCGAGACCCTTTTTCAGACTGACAGTTTAATTTAGTGATACAGCATGGAAACCGTCCTTTCAGCCCACCGAGTCCGTGCCGACCATCGATCACCCATTCACGCTACTTCGATGTTATCCCACCTTCTCACCCACTCTCTACACAATGGGGACAATTTACAGAGGCCAACTAACTTAGAAACCTGCACATCTTTGGGATGTGGAAGGTTTGTAGGTTAATTGGCTTCTGTTATTTGTAAATTGTCCCTCGTGTGTAGTTTAGTGCTGGTGATCGATGGTCAGCACGAACTCAGTGGGCCGAAGGATCTGTTTCCACACTGTATCTCTCTAAAAGACTGATAGTGGGTGGATTACCTCATGAAGGAAGGTGGGCAGGCTGGTTTTGTGTCTGCTGGAGAATTAAACAGAGTCCTGGATAACTCAGTGGGTAAGGCAGCATCTATAGAAAAAGAGTTAACATTTCAAGTGGAAGAACCTTCATCAGAACTTTGAAAGAGAGAACATTTGTTTCATGTTGCAGAGTATAGGAGAGGGATTGAGAGGTCATAGGGAATACAATAGGGTGAGGCTAGGACTGTCCAGTTCACAGAGTAGTGTTATGGAGAGGGTACTTTGTCAAGAGAGAGCTGGTTTGATTAAGTGTATAAAACATAGAGGAGTCTTTGCAGGGTGGATGTGGAGAGATTTTCTATAGTGGGAGAATCTTGACTCTTTAAAATTCAGGGGTGGCCATTTTTGACAGTACTGAGGTGAATTTTTTTTTCCTCAGCCGGGAGCGAGTCTTTGCAATTCTCTTCCTCAAAGAACAATGGAAGCAATGTCTTTAAATATTTTTAAGGAAAAGGTGGATAGTTTTTTTGTAAGCAAAGGAGTAAAAGGTTGCCTGGTAACAGCAGACCAGCTATCATCTTGTTAAATAGCAGAGTAGGCTCGAGAGACTAACTCACCCATATCTGGTCCTTATCTGTATGTTTAAATTACCTGTTAGCCACTTCTAAGCTGATTCTGGCTCGAAGGCCAGTGATTAGATTTTACATTTTGGGCAAAAGAACCAAGGGAATGTGAAGTGATTCATTTTTTCCTCATAACTGGTTTTAGTTTTAGAGATATAGTGTGGCAACAGGCTTTTGGTCCACCATCCGCACTGACCAGCACTCACCTGTACACTAGTTCTATCTTGCACACAAGGGACAATTTACAAGCCAATTAACCAACAAACCTGTACATCTTTGGAGTTGTGGGAGGAATCCGGAACACCCAGAGAAAACCCGTACGGTCACAGGGAGAACATACAAACTCCGTACAAACAGCACCTGCAGTCAGGGTCGAACCCGGATCATTAGCTGTGTAAGGCAGCAACTCTACTGCTGCGCCACTGTGACGCCCTAAGAACCTATCCATGTTCTTCAGGGTGACCTGGACAGGTTGAGTGAGTGGGCAGATGCGTGGCAGATGCAGTATAATATAGATTATCCACTTTGGCGGCAGAAACAAGGAGGCAGATTATTATCTCAATGGAGTTAGGTTAGGTAAGGGGGAGGTGCAGCGAGACCTGGGTGTCCTTGTACATCAGTCACTGAAAGTTGGCGTGCAGGTACAGCAGGCAGTGAAGAAAGCTAATGGAACATTGGCCTTCATAACAAGAGGATTTCAGTATAGGAGTAAAGAGGTTCTTCTGCAGTTATATAGGGCCCTGGTAAGACCACATCTGGAGTATTGTGTACAGTTTTGGTCTCCTAATTTGAGGAAGGACATCCTTGTAATTGAGGCAGTGCAGCGTAGGTTCACGAGATTGATCCCTGGGATGGCGGGATTGACATATGAGGAAAGATTGAAAGACTAGGCTTGTATTCACTGGAGTTTAGAAGGATGAGAGGGGATCTTATAGAAACATAAAATTATAAAAGGACTGAACAAGCTAGATGCAGGAAAAATGTTCCCAATGTTGGGGCAGTCCAGAACCAGGGGCCACAGTCTTAGAATAAAGGGGAGGCCATTTAAAACTGAGGTGAGAAAAAACTTTTTCACCCAGAGAGTTGTGAATTTGTGGAATTCTCTGCCACAGAGGGCAGTGGAAGCCAAATCACTGGATGGATTTAAGAGAGAGTTAGATAGAGCTCTAGGGACTAGTGGAATCAAAGGATATGGGGAGAAGGCAGGCACGGGTTATTGATTGGGGACGATTAGCCATGATCACAATGAATGGCGGTGCTGGCTCGAATGGCCTCCTCCTGCACCTATTTTCTATGTTTCTATCTATGTTTCTCTAGAGATGCTGAATTATTTCTCCACCGAGTTAATTCCAGCACTTTGTGTCTTTTTACACAGCCAAGAAAGTTCACTTAAAGATTGCTCTCAAAACAATCAATATAATCTGAGGGAAAATGTGCACTTGAAAATGCACTGCAGGAAAGTCAGCTGCATTTTCAGCCCCTGCGATTAAAATCATCTCTATTGAAAATGCCCCCTCTTGACCTTGGGGATGGAAGAAACCTTGCAGAGATCAAAACAATGTGAAGCAATGTGTGGAAAAATGCAAAGCCAAGCTTTGTTCCAGTTTATTCAAATTGCTAAGGCAGCATTTCAAAGTTCACATCAGGATTTTGGAAGAAAGGATTTTGGAATGTGATCAGCAATCATTTTGCAAACAATAAGAATGATCCGCTCTTGCGTCAGTGACAACCAATCATGCAGTTGTTCCGAGATTAGTACTTGATTTCAGGGACATAGCAAATAATTTAAAAAACATTCTGTGCTTGTTTATCATTTCTAAGTCCTTTTCTTCCCCCAGTTCTGTAGAATTCTGTAGGAAAAAACTGCAGATGCTAGTTTAAAATTTCACTGTATCTTAATTGGTACATGTACAATAAACTGACCTTGAAACTTTGACCTTGAAACCGAAGATAGACAGAAAATGCTGGAGTAATTCGGCGGGACAGGCAGCATCTCTGGAGAGAATGAGTGACATTTCGGGTTGAGACCCTTCAGTCCACTCAGTCCGCCTAAACCTACCTGATCTCCCAGTTGCCCAACACTTTAACTCCCCCTCCCACTCTGACCTTTCTGTCCTGGGCCTCCTCCATTGTCAGAGTGAGGCCCAGCGCAAACTGGAGGAACAGCACCTCATATTTTGCTTGAGCAGCTTACACCCCAGCGGTATGAACATTGACTTCTCTAACTTTAAGTAGCCCTTGCTTTCCCTCTCTCTCATTCCCTCCCCTTCCCAGTTCTCCGACCAGTCTTACTGTCTCCAACTACATTTTATCTCTGTACCGCCCACTCCCGACATTAGTCTGAAGAAGGGTCTCGACCCGAAACGTCACCCATTCCTTCTCTCCGGAGATGCTGCCTGTCCCGCTGAGTTACTCCAGCATTTTTGTGTCTATCTTCTGTAACATTCTGATTGTATTTCACATGCTCAGAAGCTGATGTTTGTCACAAGATTTCCAAACCAGCAGTTGATAAGAACAAACTCATTCCAAAGTTGAACAGCTTATCACAGTCTGTAGAAGCAAATAGCTGCAGATGCTGGTTTATACCGAAGATAGAAACAAAATGCTGGAGTAACTCAGCGGGATAGATAGGCAGCATCTCTGGAGAAAAAGAATAGGTGACATTTTAGGTCGGAACCCTTCTTCAGACTGAAAGTAGAGGTTGGAGAGAGAAAGTAAACTGGAGGTGAGGAAAGGCCAGAACAAATCAGGGCCAGCACAGATGACCTCAGGAAGGGTGAAGCCTACATTGGTTTTACTACACAGACTCTCTTTGTACTCTGAAGGAGAAGCCAGATCATTCTGACCGTGAAACTCAAAACAATTGCAGAAGCAGGAAAGCTTCAAATAAATAGAAAGTAATGCAAACACTATGCAGGTCAGGCAGCATCTGTGGAAAGAGAAACAGTTAATGTTACAGGTCCAGAACCCTCCATCAAAGGGATCTGTTGAAGATAAACTATCTTTCTCTTTGCTCAGAAAACACAAAGTGCTGGAGTAACTCAACAGGTCAGGCAGCATCTCTGGAGAACATGGATCGGCAAAGGTTTTTGGGTCAGGACCCTTCTTCAGACTGATTGTAGTAGAGGAGAGAAAGCTGGAAGACAGGTGGGCGCAGAACAAAGCCAGGCGAGTGATTGGTGGATACAGGCGAGCTGAGTTCATAAGTTTATAATTTAATAAGTTATAGGAGCAGAATTAGGCCATTGGGCCCATCAACTCTACTCCACCATTCAATTATGGCTGATCTGTCCTTCCCTCTCAACCCCATTCTCCTGCCTTCTCCCATAACCCCCGACACCCGTACCGATCAAGAATCTTTCAATCTCCGTCTTAAAAATATCCATTGACTTGACCTTCCTATGCCCCAATGAAGGCTGATGCTTAATATGCAGATGTGCTTGTGTGTGTTACAGACAGAATCTAAAGTATTTTAGAAAATATTTCTGTTTATTAAATATATGTTGAAGCCACATGGATACAAATTCTATAGATGAATTATATACCTGTACGTCAAGCTGTAAAGCACTTAAAACTTGTAGCTTTATGCTGGCTTTTCTTTCACAGATTCATAACAGTATTGTGTATTTGTGTGCAAGATATATATGCACACAAGTGTACATAACACATTGTGGACAAGTTTACTCTCATTCTCAAATGCAGCCCCCACAGGTACCATCCAGCACAAGCAATTGTCCCAAAGACAATACAAGAGGCAAAAAATGTCCAAGTTTAGTTGGTCCAAACTCTGAGGCAGATAAACTTGGTAGCAATTTTCAAATTGCATAAGAAACTGGAGACTTCCTTTACCCACACAGATTTATCCAATTGATACCCTCCAAAACACTTTTGGTATCTAAATTATAAATTTCCTGCTGTCGTGGATTCCTCAATACTCCTTGTGTGACTCAAAGGAAGTTCACCATCACCAGATTATTTATCTGTTGGTATATTATAAATATTGTCTTTTCTTGCAGCCAAAAAAATCTATTGTAATAAATCAACATAATTTAGTATCAATGATCGATGCTTATTTCTTATGTCACAAAGATTGGCTTGATAAATTAACCAGTGACTCTTCACTTATAATAGAGTGGCTTCACTTTGCTGGATCAGTCTTATACATCTATAAAGATGCAATGCTTAAGTAATAATGAACTGTAACGACAATCTTAGAGGCACTTTCCTGATAAGTTTTGCAAGTCTGAGGAGGTTTTTTTGAAGCAAACCTGGAGAAAATCTGGTCATATTTCCCACTGACCACTAAGACACAAGTGTATAGAATTTAATCACATTAGCCCATTCTTCAGAAAAGCACAAGTATAGGTCACTTCTAGCAGCTCACAGAATTCACTTTTGGTCAGACTGCAAAACAATGGAGAATAAATATATCCACAATATTTACAGGAGTTTCAGGAATGGTTAAAACAAAACTGCAATCGTGGCTAATTGAGCCACCTGCTTACAGCTGAGTTGCATGTGGAAATAGGAACAGTCACAACACTCTACAGCCATTAACACTTAGGATTGTCTCAATTATTCCATTATATAAAAAAGATTCTTGGCTCTTGCTTCACATTAAATAACGCTTCCCAAAGCAACTCAATTTTCTGTGAATAATTTGATAGAACATTCTGTAATCCCCCAAATTAACAGTTTCCTAAAGAGTTATTGAATGAATGGGGGAGATATTCAACTTCAGTCCCAAATCTAAACACAAACTATTTTGTCCTCTGTTCTATGAAACCAACTAAAGGGCAGAAAAGTCAAAAGCAATGAAACTAACAGTTATTTTTCCAGGGAAAAAAAATTACAAAAGGACCCAACTCGTTTTGTAAACAAGGGAACTACTTCAGGAAGAAAGAAAGAAAAAAAAGTGACCCTCATGGGTCTTTTCAATGGCTTCAACACATCTCAAATCAGTTTACAGCCGAATTTCTCTACCCAAGGAAGGGCAAAGAAAATGAAACTCCTCTAGATACAGGCAGTTTTACTTCATACACAGCACCCACATCAACCCCTAATTTAACAGAGCTTTTTTAAGTATTACTCATACCTCGACATTCCTATTTTAACAAATTGCAGATTAAGAACCAATACAATGTGGTGACAAAGACATTGTTCTTCATTTCAACCTGTAGTTTGGTAACCCTGCTGTCGTCCCTCTCAGTGTAACCGCAAATGCCAATCTTCCAGTATTTATTGACTCTTGCTTCCAGGGTACTTATTGTTGAAAAGGCTGATGCCAGCTTTGGAGGCGCTCTGTTTCACTTTGTTCAGCGTGGTCTTTTTAATGGCTGCCGGGGGAACCGTCTCCTGGTCCGCTAGAAACTGGAGCTCCCTAAGCAAGAGAAAGGAGCATAGATTTTATCTACAAGGGCATATTGTGTACCACATGGTTCAACTTGTACAGACTGCACTACAATCTTGCAATTTCTTTATCAATGCTTTCATCTCAGGATATAGCACAGCAGGGTTCGATCCTAACCTAGGATGCTGTCTGTGTGTGGAGTTTGCACATTCTCCCTATGGCTGCGTGGGTTCCCTCTGGGTGCTTGGGTTTACTCGCAAATCCCAAAGACGTGCGGGTTTGGAGATTAATTGGCCTCAGTAAATTGTCCCTAGTGTGTCAGGAGAGGATAAGAAAGTTGGATAAGATAGTACGTGCAACAGGTTACTGAAATTGACAACGCATTGAAATTGATGGGGCATTGAAATTGACGGGGCATTGAAATTGACAAGGCATTGAAATTGACAAGGCATAGAAATTGACAAGGCATAGAAATGGACAAGCAATTGCTTCCATACACATTTAACTATATTAAAAAAAGGTAACAAACAGCCTTTAGTATTTTTAATGGTAACCAAAATACATTTTTCACTGTTAAAAAGAACTTTGCATTTGAAAACAACTCGTCATTTCACATCTGCACGGTGGTTGGAGTGAACCCCTTACTCGGTTATAATGGGCAATAGCGGACACCAATCTCCCTCATATGGTCTGTTATAACGAGGGTTTACTGTAGTGACACACGCACCTTGTCCTTATACAGGAGGCCTCGACAGCATTGATGAGGAGACTGCGGAACCCACCGCACTCCAGCAAGTGAATGGCGTGGATTGTGGCCCCCCCAGGTGAGCACACATTGTCTTTCAGTTGTCCTGGATGCTGCTCAGAATCCAGCAACATCTTAGCTGCTCCCTGTCAACAGAAGACAACAAAGTGAATGCTTCGCAAGAAAACACACACCGTACCAGAAATCTCAAGCTGCGCAGCCTTTCGGTTTAGGTTCATTACTGTCATGTATATTGAGGTATAGACACAAAGGGCTACAAAAGTAACTCAACGGGTCAGGCAGCATCTCGGGAGAACATAGATAGGTGACATTTTGCTCCAGCACCCTTCTTCAGACTGATTTTGGTGGTGGGTGAGAAAGCTGGAAGAGAGGAGAGGGCATCTGGCGTGTGATAGGTGGATACAGGGCGGGGGGGGGTTTGAAAAGCTTTGTTTTGCATGCTATTTGATTTGAATGCTATTCTATCAAGTCAGATAATGCTATTTAGAGATACAATCAATCCAAACTCCAGTAGAATAGGTAGAGTAAAGCAAAAGTGTCCAACATAATCAAAGACCTTTCCCACCCTGGTCATTCCTTCTCCCCATTCCCGTCGGGCAGAAGATACAGAAGCTTGAAAAAGCACACCACCAGACTCGGGGACAGCTTCTTCCCCTCTGTTATCGGCCTTCTGAATGGTCCTTCCATGAGCTTGGGTACTGTCTGATTCACCTCTACCTCATTGCGGACATTGGACTTTGTCTGGAACTGATGCTGATGCTACAATGCTGAGAACTATATTTTGCACTCTGCATCTTCCATCATACTTGAGTTTCACTTGATTGGATTATATATATTGTATTATCTGATCTGATTGGATAGCATGGAAAACAAATCTCTTCATTGTACCTTGCAGGAACGTGACAATAATAAACTTAAGCCTAAAATACAGAAAATATTGGTTCCTGGGTTTCGGTTAAACAGTCAGTAATTTCTTACAATCCACGATGCACACACTTCAACATTTCATTCTAAGTAATTCTATTTATCGAGAAAGAAGGTCTTTCGATCTAGCAATATAACGATGTGATTTAAATGGAACAGCTCTTTAGGATCAATAAAACCATAGGAGACACAAGAAACCGCAGATGCTTGAGCATCTGGAACAAATCCAAAGTGCTGGAGGAACTCAATGGGCCAGAGAGCAAATAAGGCGGCGTTTCGGGTCGGGACCCTTCTTCAGACTGATTGGAGTAGAGGGGGAGGAAACTGGAAAGAGAGGTGGGGGCAGGACAAAGCCTGGCAAGTGATAATGATATGTGGATACAGGCTGGGGGGATGGAGGGGGGAGTGATTGGCAGATGGGTGGAATAGGTGACAAAGGCTAGAGGTGAAAAGGTGACGAAAAGGGGTCAGATAAAGAGAAGAGAAAAGGAGTGAAATGTAAAGCCAGAGGGAGAGACGAGGGTGGAAGAGCACGGGGAAAGAGAAAAAAGGGAAATGGGGGACTTGGGGTTAGGAGAAAGAAGATAGAACAGTACAGACCCTTCAAAACTCCACTGAAGAAGGGTTTTGATCCGAAACATCACCTGTTCCTTCTATCCAGAGATGCTGCCTGTCCCGCTGGGTTACTCCAGCTTTTTGTGTCTATCCTCGGTTTAAACCAGCATCTGCAGTTCGTTTCTTACATAGAACAGTACAGCACAATAACAAGCCCTTCAGCCCATGATATCTGCCTCCTCTACATATCCATTTGCCTATCCAAAAGTCACTTCAATGCCACTAACGTATCTGCCTCCATCACTAGCCTGGCAGTGTGTAACAGGCACTCACCACCCTCTGTGTAAATAGCTTGCCCCACGCATGTCCTTTTAACTTTGCCCCCTTCACCTTCAAGCAATGCTGGTTAGTGTTTGATTTTTCCATCCTGAGAAAAAGGAACCGACTGTCTCCCCTATCTATGCCTCATCATTTCACATAATTCTTTCAGGTAGTATGAAGAAGGAGTCCGGGGAGATTGGGAGATGGTGGGAGAAATGGGAATGCACTGAAATGGGGGCGGGGGGGGGGGGGGGAGGCAAGGAAAAGAAATGAGTAGGGGAGTTTCATTTGTTGATTGTTTTAAGCACAGGTTCAGAAGTTGACTGAAGGAACTCTAAGACCAGAGAGCGCAGCCTCAGAATAAAAGGACGTACCTTTGGAATGAAGGCAAGGAGGAATTTCTTTAGCCAGAGGATAGTGAATCTGTGGAATTCTTCGACACAGGCGGTCGTAGAGGCCAAGTATTTTTAAACCGGTGACTGACAGATTCTTGATTAGTAAGGGCGTCAAAGGTTACAGGGAGAAGGCATGGGAATGGGGTTGAGAGGGAAAAAATAGATCACCCATGATTGAATGGCTCAGTCATACAGTATGGAAACAGGCCCCTCGGCCAAACCTTCTCACGCTGACTAATGTGCACTAATCCCACCTGCCTGCATTTGGCCTATCTATATACTAAAACTCTCGTTTGTTATCTTGTTTGTGACTGAACTTCAGCCAAAACGGTACACGATAGCGCGACAATTTTAGGCCCACCTTACTCACCATTGTCATTTTAGTGATAATGCAAGTAGTTTCATTGAAATCGGTGTTATATTTTTTAAGTTATTCACATTTTAAAGTTTAAAAGGAGAGGAGGGGGAGGGGAGGAGGGAATGGGGGAGATGGGAGGGGGGGTTGAGGAGACAGGGGAGGGGGGGGAGGACAGGGTGGCGCACCAATGCAGGAGAGGTTTGGGCCCAACGGGTCCACTTGGCCTAGTATCCTTCTAAACCTGTCCTATCCATGTACCTGTCCAAATGTTTCTTAAACGTTGCAATAGTACCCGCCACAACTACCTCCTCCAGCAGCTCGTTCCATACGCCCACCACACTCTGTGTGAAAATTACTCCTCAGAGTCCTATTGAATCTTTCCTCCTTCACCTTAAACCTATTTCCTCGGGTTCTTGATGCTCTTACTCTGGGCAAGAGACTCTGTGCTTCTACCCAATTTATTCCTCTCCCGATTTTGTATATCTCTATGGGCCGAATTCTGCTGCTTTTTCTAATGGTCTAAGGTGGAATGTGATTTACTGACCATCAATGCTTGAGCTCCGAGTCGAACAGCTAATCTTCGAGTAAGGCCCATCTTTACACCACCGTCCGCCAAGGCATCAATAGCTGTGAAGGCCTGGAAATAAACCACAATGATTAACCCACGACAACCATGAATGGCGGTTCTTTGACAAGGTGCGTCGTCTTTGTACGTACATAGGCAGGGCCGCTGCCGCTGAGGCCGGTGACGGCATCGATGAGGTCCTCCTCCACCTCCACGCAGTAGCCCACGCTGGACATCAGCTGCTCCAGCAGGTTGCCGTGCTCCACGTCCGCGTGCGTGCCCATGGCGTACACCGTGGCGCCCTCGCGCACGATCACTGGCGTGTTGGTCATCAGCCGAATCACTTTGGGAAACTGGCGCACGGCGGACAGTTTCTGCAAAGACAAACAGCTTTCGTTTAGTTTAGAGATACAGCGCATAGACAGGCCCTTCAGCCCACCGAGTCCGCAGACCACCAGCGATCCCCGCACACTAACACTATCCTACACACACACTAGGGACAGTTTACATCTACACCAAGCCAATTAACCTACAAACCTGTACATCTTTGGAGTGGGAGGAAACCGAAGATCCCAGATAAAACCCACGCAGGTCACGGGGAGAACGTACAAACTCCGTACAGACAAGCACCCGCAGTCAGGATCGAACTGGGTCCTCTGGCGCTGTAAGACAGTAGCTCTACCGCTGCGCCACCGTGCCTCCCTCAGCTCTCTGGGTCACCTTGGCCAAATTCTACCAACAACTGCGTGGGACTGGCAACAAACCAACACACCAATCGGCTAAAAAAAGGCACAAAGCGTCTACTTAGAAGGCTTAGGAAGTTCGGCATGTCACCAACAACTTCTACAGATGTGCCATAGAAAGCATTTTATTGGGATGCGTCACGGCACGGTTTGGGAACAACTCCATCCAAGACCAAAAGGAATTGCAGAGAATTGTGGACAAGTTGTGAAAGGCAGGAAGTAAAGCACAATTTTTGATAAAAACAAAAGTGGATTAGATACAATAGACAATAGAAAATAGGTGCAGGAGAAGGCCATTCGGCCCTTTGAGCCAGCACCGCCATTCATTATGATCATGGCTGGTCATCCACAATCAGCACCCCATTCCTGCCTTCTCCCCATATCCCTCGATTCCGCTAGCCCTAAGAGCTCTATCTAATTCTCGTACGAATGCATCCTGTGAATCGGCCTCCACTGCCTTCTGAGGCAGAGAATTCCACAAATTCACAACTCTGTGTGAAAAAGGTTTTTCTCGTCTCAGTTCTAAATACAACCTTTTATGCCGAGTCTTCCACTATTGGAAACATCCTCTCCACATCAATATTCCTTCAATCTTTGTGCCATTTAATGGTTTGCATACAATCCTCGAGTCTGCAAAGACTTGCCTTGTATAGGGTGCCGTCAAAGTTACAAAAGTATTCAATATTGTCCCTGCGGTCCCTCTTTCTTTCTTTGCCCCCCCCCCCACATAATGTACATGGTATATCAGATCTGTTTGGGCAGCAAGTAATGCAAAGTTTTCTACTGTACCTCGGTACATGCAACCATAGAAACAAATACAACTAAAGCTAAAACACACACTCTCATAATCCACAACGCCATTGCCATTTTAATAAGCGGGCGAACACGATGAAAGAAGCTGACCTTCTCTATGGAGCTGATGGTGACTCCAGCGGCACAAGACACAACCAGGTGGCGATCTTCAATGTCAGGAGCTATCTCATCCAGCACGAAAGGGATGATAGGTGGTTTCACGGCCAGGAACAGTACATCGCTCTTCTGAACTGCCTCCTTGTTGCTGGAGGTAAAATTGACACCCAGTTTCTACGAAACAAAATGGGATTAAAATCCAGATACTAACATGGAGGGACCATTTCACATAGTAACGCAGGTCGTTAGCTCTCCTGTTACAATGGAATACAATACAATATATCTTTATTGTCATTGTACAGGGGTACAACGAGATTGGGAATGCGCCTCCCATACGATGCAATAAATCAATTAGCTCGTCAGTATTAATTTAAACAACCAAATGAAACAAATTAGAACAGTTTTAAAACAGAATAAAGTGCAAGTAGATCTGTGCCGGTTCACTGTGCGATGTGACCATCCGGCTCAGCAGGACCGGTTCATAGCAGCTATGGCCCTGGGGATGAAGCTGTTCCCGAGTCTGGAGGTGCGGGCGTAGAAGGCCTTGTAGCGTCTTCCCGATGGTAGAAGTTCGAACAGACTGTTGCAGGGGTGTGAAGAGTCTTTGTGGATGCAGGTGGCTTTTCTGAGGCATCGTGTGTTGTAGATGCCCTCCAAGGCTGGTAGCTGTGTTCCGATAGTCCTCTGAGCTCTATGGACTACATGCTTTGCAATAACAATTATGCAACAAAAAAAATCACCTCCCTAAATCGCTACAATATGATAATATCACACAAACACTGAAGACGGACACAAAGTGCTGGAGTAACTTGACGGGTCAGGCAGCATCCCTGGAGAAAAAGGATGGGTGGAGTTTCGGGTTGGGTCCCGACCCGAAACGTCACCCATCCATTTTCTCCAGAGATGCTGCCTGACCCGCTGAGTCACTCCAGCACTTTGTGTCTATCTTCAGTATAAACCAACACCTGCAGTTCCTTTCACACAAACGCTGATTGGCTTCATAGGCTTTAACCACATAGCTTTGTAGTACAGGCACACCACCGATTTTCCGGCACCCTTGGTTCCAGAGCCCTGCTGGATTATCCGTTTTGCCAGACCAACAGAGGTCACGTAATAATAATTCATAATTATATTAATGCGGCTTGCTGTCCCCGCTCGACGTTAGTATAGTTTATTTAGTTTAGAGATAGAAACATAGAAAATAAGTGCAGCAGGAGGCCATTTGGTCCCTTCGAGCCAGCACCGCCATTCATTGTGATCATGGCTGATCATCTACAATCAGTAACCTGTGCCTGCCTTCTCCCCATATCCCTTGATTCCGCTAGCCTCTAGAGCTCCATCTAACTCTCTTTTAAATTCATCTCACCTCAGTTTTAAATGGCCTCCCCTTTATTCTTAGACTGTGTCCCCTGGTTCTGGACTCCCCCAATAGCGCGGAAGCAGGCCCTTCGGTCCATCGAGTCCGCACCGACCAGCGATCCCCGTTTACACAAGCACACACTACACACTGGGGACAATTTACAATTTTTACCGAAGCCAATCAACTGACAAACCTGTATCTCTTAGGAGTGTGAGAGGAAGCCGGAGCACCCAGAAAAAAAACCCACGCAATCACGGGGAGAATGTGCGGACAGCACCCGTAGTCACGATAGAACCCGGGTCTTTGTCGCTGTAAGGCAGCAACTCTACCGCTATGCCACCGTGCCACCCCAAGCGGCATGTTGATTTATCCACGGAACAAGAAGGGAGAAGATGGGAGACGCAGAAACACAGACACCCGCACACAACTTAAAGAAAAAGCACACAGCAAACCAAGCTCGGCTGCTGGGCACGGCCTGTGTTGTTGCACTTTCCGTCTGTCCCCGAACTTGCGCATGGACTCAGCTGGCTGTGTCAAAGCATTCTGTACTTAATCAGAGATTGTACATATGTACGGCAATAACCTTACGGAACTGGAAGTAAATACAATTTCACTGTAGATAGACACAAAAAGCTGAAGTAACTCAGCGGGACAAGCAGCATCTCTGGAGAAAAGGAATGGGTGATGTTTCGGGTCGAGACCCTTCTTCAGACAGTACATTGTACAGAACATCGGTACATGCGATAATAAAGAGCCATTGAATCATTGAACGTTATTCTTGTTCCCCAGGGATCGCCTGAGAAATATAAAACAAAGAGAGTCCTACCCTCAAACCTCCAACGGTTGGCAAGTCATGATCTGGTGAACTTGCTATAATCTTGTGTCCAGCCAGAACACCTGAGGAAGAAAAATATAGTTTCTGAAAATTAAGTCTTGGTAAGTCGAGTTCTCAACTGCAATTAAGCAATCTTGCTTTAATGATATTCTGTTTCATCATGTTTCAGAGTGCCCTGAGATGGAGAGTTAGGTTTAGCTCTTAGGGCTAACGGAATCAAGGGATATGGGGAGAAAGCAGGAACGGGGAACTGATTTTGGATGATCAGCCATGATCATATTGAATGTTGATGCTGGCTCGATGGGCCGAATGACCTACTCCTGCACCTATTTTCTATGTTTCTATAGTTTTGTTTAGTTCCATTTATCCAGGGAATGTAGAATATAGATGTCTCTGGCAAGTCTCTCGTTTATAGTCCGTTCAAGTGCTGTACTGATCTGGTCTTTACAGAGCCAATGTGGAGCACACATAGGTCAGAGCAGAGAAGGGCAGACCTCCATCCTTTGATAAAGCACATGGGTTTTTAATTAGAATCCATTGGCAGCAAGGTCAAATGTAGGCACATGGGACTGTCAAGAGTCAAGATTGTTTTACTGTCATATGTTCCAAAAGAGAACAATGAAAAGTTTACTTGCAGCGGCATAACAGATATGTAAACATGGTACTGTAATACCTGTAATAAACAACAAAAAAATCTAAATATAAAGACACAAATAGCTGAAGTAACTCAGCGGGTCAGACAGTACATTGTACAGTACATTGGTGTATGGGATAATAAAGAGCCATTGAATCATTGAACATTATTCTTGTTCCCCAGGGATCGCCTGAGAAATATAAAACAAAGAGGGTCCTACAGGTTTGTAGGGAGAATGTACAATCTCCGTACAGACAGCACCCGTAGGCAGGATCGAACCCGGGTCTCTGGCGCTGTAAGGCAGCAACTCTACCGCTGCGCCACTGTGATTCTAAGTGGTTTCAATAGATTTACTAAAAAGGGGTGGCAGTTTAGCAAGGACGATGGAAACTGAGCAACGGGACACTCTGCTGTCAGTGGTCATGTTGTGGGGACGTCTGCAGAGACCTGAAAAATGCAGAACATGAGGATCACAGGAACGGCCTTAAAGGGGTCAGACAGCTGTGCAAGATTCCATCAAAAGGGGACGGCAAAGAGGTATTTGTAGTCAAGCATCTTAAATCCGATACAGAGGGAAATCCAAAACCAAAGTGGACTGACGAGGGCCAAGGATGTGTGTGGTGGGGCGAGGGAGGCATAGTGATTTCATTCAACTTAGATTATGAGCAGGAAGGAACTGCAGGTGCTGCTTTACACCGAAGATAGACACAAAGTGCTAGAGTCACTCAGCAGGCCAGGCAGCACCTCAGGAGAAATGGAATAGGTGACGTTTCGTTTGGTTAAAAGCAATGAGCACAGCAGAAGCGTCTACATCGTGGGGCTGGAAACTGGAAGTGTCCCGAGCTAATTCTGCTACCACCACCATCTATGGTACAAGTGATGGCTCCCACTGATTGTCGCCGGAAGCTTGCGTCCTTTTTAGGACGGACGAAGACAGTGATGCAACATTTGAAACATGGATGATGGACACGAAATAAGAAGAAGCACATTGGAGTAGTTGCTCATGGAGATGATAGTGGACTCACAGAATCCAGTCCCATGGACATTATGTGCTACCTGGAGTCCTTGGCACAGACAGAGATAATGTTAGAATGCAGAAATGTAAACACAGGGTCAAAAGTTTAAAAGTCGACACAGGGCTGAACAAGATCATAGATAATCTTCCCACAAGGCAATGGTGGGGAGACAATAGAGGTTGCAATGATTGTGATGGAGGACTTTAGACACACAGTGTGGACACAGACCCTTCGGCCCACTGAGTCCGCACCAACCAGCTATCAGTCTATAACTATCACTATCCTACACACTAGGGACGATTTACAAAAGCCGTGTAACCTACAAACCTGGAGCTTTTGGAGTGTGGGAGGAAACCAGAGCACATGGAGAAAACCCAGACAGTCCCAGGGAAAAGGTACAAACTCCATACAGACAGCATCCATAGGTGGACACAAAATGCTGGAGTAACTCAGCGGGACAGGCAACATCTCTGGAGAGGAATGGGTGACATTTCGGGTCGAGACCTTTCTTCAGACGGAAGAGTCTCAACCCGAAACGTCACCCATTCCTTCGCTCCAGAGATGCTGCCTGTCCCGCTGAGTTACTCCAGCATTTTTTGTGTCTGCCTTCAATTTGAACCAACATCCGAAGTTCTTTCCTACGCATCCATAGTCAGGATGGAACCCGGGACTCTGGCACCGTAAGACAGCAATTCTACCCTGGCGCCAATGTGCCGCCCAGGAGATGGTGAATGCAGCAAAGGAAATGACGGTGGTGGGCAGAGAAATAGGGGAAAGGGAATGGAACAGGCAGGGAAGGAGGTAGATGGGAAGACAGGTGGACATGGTTTTCAAGGCCAGCGCCAGTTGGGAATGGAAAAGTGCCAAGAGAGACACTTGTTACAGAACAGGGAGACTTCAGTGGAAGAGAGTGCAGTTTCAGAAGGAAGTGTGGGAAGGAAATGAGATGGCAGAAGGGTGGGGACAAGATGGTTTTAGGAGGGCCCCACAGCAGAGGCGTGCATGTCAGGGGGCTGGAAACTGGAGGTGGTCCTGAGCTAATTCTGCTACCACCACCGTCTATTGTACAAGTGATGGTGGAGTGGACGGGACAGGAAATACATGGTTGGTAGGAAATGGGAAATGGTTGGCCTGGGCAGATGGTGATCAGAAATGAGAGGGAGGGGAGCAGGGGGAGAGGTGGAGATCCAAAACCAGGGTGGCCTTTGAGATGGTTGGTGGTACTTGGGCCCCAGGGTATCAGGGGGAAAGTGGAGCAGCGGCTACGGACAGCAAGACCAAGGGGAGGTTAAGAAGGGGGGCAGAAGACGGGAAAAGGGTGCATACAGAGTGGAGAGGGTGGATGCAGAAAATGGCAGTCTGGGACAAGGGTGGGGTGAGATGGAAGTGGGGGTTGATTAATGACCAGGCAAGTAGATGGGGTGGACAGAGTGGCGGTGGATAGAGATGGTCAGTAACCAGGGTGGAGATAGAAGGCTGGCAGGGGTGGAAGATGGAGAGAAGATAGACACAAAAAGCTGGAGTCACTCGGCGGGTCAAGCAGCATCTCTGGAGAAAAGAAAATGGGAACGTTTCAGGGTCGAGACCCTTCTTCAGACACCGTCTCAACCCGAAACCTATCACCTATTCCTTTTGCCCAGTGATGCTGCCTGACCCGCAGAGACAGTTACTCCAGCTTTGTATGTCTTATCTTCGGCTTAAACCAGCATCTGCAGTTCCTTCCTACACATCAGAGATAGAGAGACGCAGGTCAACAAAGGGGAGGCTGAAGTGGGAAGAGAGAGTGGCCATGAAATTGGAGGGAGGGGGGGTGGATGGATGCAGGCAGGGCCGAACGGCCTGATTCTGCTACTCTTGACTTAAGGGCAGAGAAATCAAGTCAGGAGCCTTCTTCAGACAATGACACGTCCCCCTGGGTTGAATTGGAAAACGTTGCAGAACAAGGAAGTGTAGAGCTAGTTCGTTGAAATTGGCTTCACCTTCATGTTAGAGTGGGGTTCACTGGTTGAGCTTCGGGGTGAGGACCGTTTGTGGACGATCACCATCCCAGAACTATAGACAATAGACAATAGGTGCAGGAGGAGGCCATTTGGCCCTTCGAGCCAGCACCACCATTCAATGTGATCTTGGCTGATCATTCTCAATCAGTACCCCGTTCCTGCCTTCTCCCCATACCCCCTGACTCCGCTATCCTTAAGAGCTCTATCCAGCTCTCTCTTGACTGGCGGAGAGGTCCCAGTCTTTTGTTTTTGTTGCGGAAATTCAACTCACCAGCTGCGGTAAAGCCTCGGGCAAGCGCAAAGGCCAACTGGCCCGCTCCGATGAATCCGACACTCATTCTGTGTAGTGGCCTGGAAGGGATAATGCGAGAGGCGGTTGGCAGTATCTGGCTTGGAGCACAGGGACAGCTCCGGGCACCAAGGTGGGCTCACAACACAACTCAACCCCGCTCTAACCGGTCCCATCAACGTGGCCCGGACACCACCTCCCCTTCCCCCGACCGACAGCCTCGCCCGCCAATGCAATGGTGAGCCGCTGCTCAGTCCCGTCCCACCCCCCCCTCGCCCGGTCTGCCCCAATAGGAGGATGTTCTCGAGACATAGACAGAGCAGCCTTGCAACCGACACGGGGCATTGCATCAGCCCGCCAGCCGGGGGGAGGGAGAGGGAGAGGGAGAGAGAGAGATAAAAGGGAAATAAAAAAGGGAGCGAGGAAAGGGAAAGAGATGAGATAGGGAAGGAAAGAGATGAGATAGGGAAGGAAAGAGGAGGGAGGGAGAGAGAGAGAGAGAGAGAGAGAGAGAGAGAGAAAAAGAAAGCGAGGGGAGGGAGGGAGAATGAGAGGTGAGGGGAGGTGGGAGGGAGAGAGAGTGAAAGGGAGGGAGGGAGAGAGATAAAAGGGAAATAAAAAAGGGAGAGAGGTGGAGGAAAGGGAAAGAGAGGATATAGGTAGAGGGGAAGGAAAGAGGAGGGAGAGAGGAAAAGAAAGGGAGGGAGGGAGGGAGGGAGGGAGGGAGGGAGGGAGGGAGAGAGCTGGGAGGGGGAGAGAGAGTTGGGAGGGAGAGAGAGTGAGAGGTGAGGGGAGGAGAGAGGTGGAAGAGAGGGTGAGTGGGAGGGTGGGAGAGAAAGGGAGGGGGGAGAGAGGGGAAATGAAGTGATCGGAGAGGAGAGGGGAATGGAGGGAGGGGGGAGTAAGCGATTGAAGGAGGGGTGGGAGGAAGGGAGGGGGGAGAGTTGCAGACTAACTCTGGGGTATTCCACTGTACTAGTCCAGTGATCCAGCTACACTTCTCATCTGATACCGGCTGAAATCCAGACGTTGCATTGTTTTTCTCTCCGGCGTCCTAAACGCAAAATAACCCCACCCCATCCACACGCAAAATGAAATCTGAACTGAACGCGGATGTACATGTCAGGCAGGAACTGTGGAAGGGGAAACGTTCCCTTCTACTCCCCTCCACAGGCGCTACCTGACCCCGCTGAGTAACTCACTCCACCACTCCGTGTTTAGCTCAAGGTCCCTTGTGTGTCGTCTGTCTGCCCCTCTGATCTGATCGAGACGAAAAGCCGGAGTAACTCGGCGGGTACAGGCAGCATCTCTGGAGAGAAGGAATGGGTGACATTTCGGATCGAGACCCTACTTCACCACTGATCTGATCTGTGAACGCGGTTGGAAGCAATTGTATTTCTAGACGAGTAATCCCCCACCACCCCAAAAAAAAACACCGAGTCTAAAACACCAGAATATCTCCACTTAATACACCACAGCAACCTAAAATGGAAATTAAAAAACATCGCGCTGCTGCCTGTGGAATTATTAATTATTTGACAGGCCGTGCAAATATTAATTCCCTTCCTCGACAGTGAGCCTCCACTTGGACTAGATACTCCTCTGCGATCTTGTCTTCCCCTTTGAGCGGGTCTTACCTGAATATTTCCACCATTTTCTGTATTTATTATCAGTGTCTGGTCAGTTGCCATCATTTGGAAGAGGCATCAACGCGGAAGTCTTTCGGCGGAATGTAAACAGTCAGGTGACCAGGACTTTGCAACATGTGTCAAGCGCGCTCCAATAAATGTTGTCCAAGTCACACAGACAGACAGACACACACACACACACACACACAAGTCAGGGGCCACAGTTTAAGAATAAGGGGTAGGCCATTTAGAACGGAGATGAGGAAACACTTTTTCAGTCAGAGAGTTGTGAATCTGTGGAATTCTCTGCCTCAGAAGGCAGTGGAGGCCAATTCTCTGAATGCATTAAAGAGAGAGCTAGATAGAGCTCTTAAGGATAGTGGAGTCAGGGGGTATGGGGAGAAGGCAGGAACGGGGTACTGATTGAGAATGATCAGCCATGGTCACATTGAATGGTGGTGGTGCTGCTGGGGGGGGGGAGCAAGTTTAGGGCTTTATATGTGAATAGGAGGAGCTTGAAGTTGATTCTGTACTGTACTGGGAGCCAGAATCGAGGTGATGTGGTCCCTTTTACGGGTACCCGTCAGGAGTCTCGCTGGAGCGTTTTGGACCAATTTCAGGATGATTGGCTGATCCCAGTGCATAGGGAGTTGCAGTAGTCTAGGCGAGAGGAAATGAAGCTAAATATGCAACACAGCAGGGGGTGTGTGCTGTGCTTTGTTTGTAGAATGCTGTTTTGTTGACTGTGGTCAGCACAGTGGCACAGCTGGTAGAGCAGCTGCCTCACAACGCCAGAGATCCAGGTTCAATCCTGACTTCGGGCGCTGTCTGCGGAGTTTGCACATTGAGTCGCACCGGGGCCAGTCCCTCTTTTCCCCTCTCCCATCGGGCAAAAGGTATAGAAGTGTGAAAATGCACACCTCCAGATTCAGGGACAGATTCTTCCCAGCTGTTATCAGGCAACTGAAGTATTCTATTGCATCTCGAGAGTACTATTGACCTCATTGGTGACCCTCGGACTATCTTTGATCGGACCTTGCTGGTTTTATCTTGCACTAAAAGTTATTCACATTATTCCCTTTGTCATGTATCTTGTACACAGTGGACGGCTCGATTGTAATCAGGGATTGTCTTTCCACTGACTTGTTATCAGGTAACAAAAGCTTTTCACTGTACCTCGGTACACGTGGCAAAAAAATAAAACTGAAGATCGAGGATAAATTTAGGTAAAAGGTCAACTGGGTCGCATATCAGAAACTAATTCTGTTTTCCTCAAGTCCAAGACGGCTTAGTGTCCAACAACCTGACCAAGTCACGTCAGGACCAAAAATAAATCCAAACGGTTAGTGAGAAAATAAACTTGCAGCTGTTCCACGAAGCAGACAAATTTGCAAGATTTTCTTTTTTTCTTCTGCATATTTTTTGGCTCACAAATTGCTTTATAGCAAAGATAACAATGTGCAGGATTTGGATTGTTCAATTGTTTGGATTAACGAGGTTGTGGTGGTGATAGTGGTGATAGTCTTGCAGATATGAAGAATGCTGAAGATAGCAGCTTTTCTCTTAGCTCGCCAGTTTAGAAGAGTTTACACACTGATATTGCACTGTTTAGTTTAGTTTCGAGATACAGCGCGTAAACAGGCCCGTCGGCCCATCGACCCCGCTCCAATCAGTGGTCCCCGTACACTAATGCTATCCTACACACACTAGGGACAATTTACAATCTTTACCGAACCCAATTAGCCTACGAACCTGTACGTTTTTGGAGTGTGGGAGGAAACCGGAGCACCTGGACAAAACCCACACGGTTCCCATGCGAGGAGAACATACAAACTCCTTACAGTCTCCATAGTCAAGATCGAACCCGGGTCTCCCTGCGCTGTAAAGCAGCAACTCTACTGCTGCGCCACCGTGTCGCACAGTTCTAATTGTAGACCACAAGATAAGTTGAGATAATTGTGATTCTTTTAAGTTCTGAATGTATTTAAATATATATACGTTCATTACCGAAAGCAAATTAATTAGATGTCTTTTTATGAAGGATTATTACTTGGTTGATTAATTGATTGAAAGATACAGCACAGAAACAGGGCATTCGGCCCACTGAGTCCACAACGACCATCGATCACCCATTCACATTTGTTCTATGTTATCCCACTTTCGCATCCACTCCCATCAGTCTGAAGAAGGGACTCGACCTGAAACGTCACCCATTCGTTCTCTCCTGAGATGCTGCCTGACCTGCTGAGTTACTCCAGCATTTTGTGAATAAATCCCATCAAACTAGGGGCAGTTTACAGAGGCCAATTAACCTACAAATCCACCAATGGGCTGAATGACCTAATTCTGGTCCTATTTCTCGTGGTTATGGTATCCCAAAGACATGTGGTTAATTGTAGGTTAATTGGCCCTCCGTAAATTGCCGCGTATGCAGGAAGCGGATGAGAAAGTGGGATAACATTCAGTAGAACCAGTGTGAACTGGTGATCGATGGTCAGTGTGGGCTAGGTGGGCTGAAGGGCCTGTTTTCTTGCTATATCTCTAAAGTATAGAAGTTGTTAGGTCATGTTGCAGTTGTATAAGACGTTGGTGAGGCTGCAATTAGAATATTGTGTTTAGTTGTGGGCACCTTGTTATAGGAAAGATGTTGTCAAGCTGGAAAGGGTACAGAGAAGATTTCTGTGCCATCTGTAGAGGTTGGATAGTCTGCGACTCTATTCCTTGGAGCGCAGGAGGATGAGGAGTGATCATTGAAGTGTATGAAATCATGAGAGGAATAGATCGGGTAGATGCACACAATCTCTTGCCCAGAGTAGGTGAATCGAGGACAAGAGGACATAGGTTTAAGGTGAAGGGGAAAATATTTAATAGGAATCTGAAGGGTAACTTTTTCACACAAAGGGATGTGTGGAACAAGCTGCCAGAGGAGGTAGTTGAGGCAGGGACTATCCCAACATTTAAGAAACAGTTAGACAGGTGCATGGATAGGACAGGTTTGGAGGGATATGGACCAAATGCAAGCAGGTGGGACTAATGTAGCTGGGACATGTTGTCCGGTGAGGGCAAGTTGGGCCGAGAGGGCCTATTTCCACACTGTATCACTCTATGACTATAACTATCTTGAAATGAAACTCTTTCCATTGATGTTGCTTGACCAGTTGAGTATTTCCAACATTTTCGGCCTCTTAAAATAACATCCCACTGCGGCCTGCATAATCTGACATAAGTTAAAGTCACAAAATAAATAAATAGTTTTTATTTTCATTACTCGGCAAACAGATTGATTATGAATGATACTGGTATTCCGGGATCGAATAAGATTTTAATTGCAATCTTTATTGCATTGATTTCTTTTTAAAATAGCATTAAATAATCTACAGTCGATATTGATATTATAGTTAACTGCGCTGTTGTAGTATTGTGTGCAATGCCATGCTATTTAATATTGATCCTCATTCACAAATCAAGGCACTAAATCTGAGTAGCTATACATTTAAATTGCATCCATGCATTCAAATGCAGAATCCTTATTTTGCCCAAAAAGAAAGAATAACAATAGATGTCAAGAATTTGAAAGTGTTTTCATTTACAGTCACACAGTACATGATCCAATCGGCAAATTCTGTTAACAGGCCTGGTTGAGCATATATTTTGGCTTCAGCCTCTCAAAATGTGCTGGCTCTGCTAAAACACAACAAAGGGGATCCTTTTATCACAGACTCTGGCTAAAATCCAAGCTAAATGAACACAGCAGTAAGCAAGTGCAGCACAGACTTTACCTCAGTGTAGAAACAAAGAGCTGCAGATGCTGCTTTATACCAAAGATAGACACAAAGTGCTGGAGTAACTCAGTGGGCCAGGCAGCATCAATGGAGAACAGTGGCACAACAGTAGAGTTGCTGCCTTACTGCACCAGAGACCCAGGTTCCATCCTGACTGCGGAGTTTTTACATTCTCCCCGTGACCTGCGTGGGTTTTCTCCGGGTGCTCCGGTTTCCTCCCACACCCCAAAGACGTGCAGGTTCGTGGGTTAATTGGCTTCGGTAAAAATTGTAAATTGTCCCTAGTGGGTAGGAGGATAGTGCCAGTGGTCACTGGTCGGCACGGACTTAGTATGCCGAAGAGGCTGTTTCTGTGCTGTATCTCTAAACTAAACTAAATAAAAAACATATACAGGTGACTTTGCTGGTTGGGACCCTTCTTCAGACTAATCTGACTGACTCAGACTGTATCAGACTGAAGGGTCCTGACCCAAAACATCGCCCATCATTTTGCTGCAGAGTTGTTGCCTGACCTGCTGAGTTACTTCAGCATTTTGTGTCTATCTTTGGTACATAACCTTCCTTACCCAAATAAAATACACATCAGTATGATATTGCACTTAAAACCTGAGACAGACATTAAAATCGGCATTGCAAAGCATTTATCTCATGAGATCAATACCTTTGGGAAATTTCAAGCCACTTTTACACGTAATTACAGAGTTGCTGTTGTGTGGCAAAATACATTTCTGCTTGTACAAATCTTATGCCTTATTTGATATTAAGCACATAGCATTAGCCCTGTAAGAACACAGTTAATCCACAAAAGTCCTTTCCAATATTTTACATTCAAAATGCAAGAAGCCAACATTTCAAATCAACATTTGGATTTTTTTTACTGGAATACTATATGTATTTGTTATGGGCAGCGAAACAGACAATAATAATTTAATATAATATAAGTTAACAAAAACATGCAAAGACATTCACTCCATAACATTTAAGGAATTTGGCGGTAAATTTAAATTCCTGCACACTTCACATGAATTGGAAATCGGACTAACATGGAGAGGCATAGTCAAATGGGCCAAACAATCTCCTTAACTGCTGCAAAGTATTACAATTGTATGTAGTAACATCACGGCTGGATTTGCTTCTGACAATCAATGTGCTAACAAGATAATAAGTAATGGAAGAGGTGAATCGGGCTATTACAAAGAACTGAGGTCTTTTTAGTCTAGTTTAGTTTAGAGATACAGCGCGTAAACAGGCCCTTCGGCCCACTGGGTCCACGCCGACCAGTGATCCCCGCACATTAACACTATCCTACACACACTGGGGACAATTTACACATACACCAAGTCAATCAACCTACAATCCTGTACGTCTTTGGAGTGTGGGAGGAAACTGAAGATCTCTGAGAAAACCCACACGATCACGGGGTGCAAACTCCGCACAGACAGCACCCGTAGTCGGAATCAAACTCGGGTCTCCGGCGCTGCAAGCGCTGTAAGGCAGCAACTCTACCGCTGCGCCACCATGGTTTTCTGGAGGAGTTATGTTAAACTACACCATGAATATTGTGTACAGTTTTGGTCTCTATGTTAGTAAAACATTATAGATCAATCGAAGAAGAAGGCAACAAAAACTGATAGCAGACTCTATGTTCATATCTGTGAGGAAAGATGAACAGGCAGGGTTGTTTTTGCTTAACAATAGACTGATAGAGCTCTTCACAATTGTTCGATGCATACATTAAGGCAGACAGAGAGTTAACTCCACGTTGGGGAGAAACCAGAAACAGGACTCCTAAAAATGAGTCAGGCACTGAGTTAGTTTAGTTCAGAGATACAGCATGGATAAAGGTTCTTCGGCCCACCGAGTCCACGCCGACTTTCGATCACCGCACACACTAGTTCTACGTTAGCTCACTTTCTCATCCACTCCCTACACACGGGGGATCATTTTAAAGAGGCCAACAGCCCAACAAACCTGTACGTCTTTTGGGATGTGGGAGGAAACCAGAGCAACCTAAGAAATCCACAAGGTGACAGAGAGAGCGTGCAAACTCCACACGGACAGTATCGTAGGTCGGGATTGAGGCGGGGGTTCTACCAGCTGTGCCACCGTGTCTCCTTCTCGGGAGAAAGTGCTTTAGGCAGAGTTCAGGGAGCGGTTCAGGCAAAGGTGAACGGGTCATTTCAGGAGATACAGAGCTAGGCATGGGGGGGGGGGGAAGAGAAGGACATGCTGATGGGGAGAAATAAAGAGGGTGGGGGGAGGCTTGTGGTTCAGCAGCATAGGCACTGACCATGAATGTCAATCAATCTATTCTACCCAGGACATACTTGGTAATATCACACGTTAAGATCCTAACTATTTAATGCCCGCAATGTTTTAACCTGCAAAACAGTGTAGCCATAATGGTGCCATAAATGAGGCTAACGCGGGTGGAGATAGCAATGAAGGGCTGATTATCCCAAGAGTGGTTTAAATCATTGTGCAAACCTACTATTCCATAATACTGCTTCGTTTTAGAGACACGCTAGTGGGAGAGTCTAACACTCGAGGTCACAGCTTCAGAATGAAGGGACGTTCTTTTAGGAAGGAGATGAGGAGAAATTTCTTTGGTCAGAGGGTGGTGAATCTGTGGAATTCTTTGCCACAGAAGGCTGTGGAGGCCAAGTCAGTGGATATATTTAAGGCAGAGATAGATAGATTCTTGATTAGTATGGGTGTCAGAGGTTATGGGGAGAAGGCAGGAGAATGGGGTTAGGATGGAGAGAGAGATCAGCCATGATTGAATGGCGGAGTAGACTTGATGGGCCGAATGGCCTAATTCTACTCCTATTCCTTATGACACAGTGCGGGAAACAGGCCCTTCGTCCCACTTGAGTCCGGATCGAAGCTGGGACTGTCGCTGTGAGGTAGCGGCTCTACCAGCTGTGCCCCATATTAGAGGAAAACAGTTATCACCTGCACATACCAGTCCCATCCTTCACACACTAGGGGGCAATCCCACACAAGCCAATGAACCCACAAACCTGCACATCTTTGGCAAGTGAGAGGGGAGGGGAGAGAGGAGGGGAGGGGGAGGGGAGAGAGGAAGGGAGAGGGGAGGGAGGAAGGGAGAGGGAAGGGAGGAAGGGAGAGGGGAGGAGAGAGAGGGGAGGAGAGGGAGGGGAAGAGAGAAGGGATGGGAAGGGAGTGCAGAGAGGAAGGGAGAGGGGAGGAGAGAGGGGGAGGAGAGAGAGGACAAGAGAGAGGAGTGGAGAGGGGAGGAAGAGAGAGGGGAGAGAGGGGAGGAAGAGAGAGGGGAGAGAGAGGGGAGAGGGATGGGGAGTGGAGAGGAGAGAGGGGACAAGAGAGAGGAGGGGAGAGGGGAGAGGAGAGGAGAGAGGAGGGGAGAGGGGAGAGGAGAGGAGAGAGGAAGGGAGAGGGGAGGAAGAGAGAGGGGAGAGAGAGGGGAGAGAGAGGGGAGAGGGGGAGAGGGGGGAGGAGGGAGGGGAGGGGAGAGATTTGCAGTTGTTTAAAGTGCAGAGCTATAATGTAATCACCAACGGGAACTATCCACGAGGGGCATCTTAGGAGAGACACACACAAAACGCTGGAGTCACTCAGCAGGTCAGGCAGCATCTCTGGAGAGAGGAGGGGCGGGTGGAGGAGACCCCATTCTTCAGACCACCACCTCAGGGCCGGGCGATGTAGAGGACCTTCTGCGAGTAGATGAGGTCGGCCACGTAGAGGATGAGGTTGACATAGGTGAAGATGGCGACGACGAGCTGGCTGTCCCACGGGCACTGGCCCCGGCTGCAGGAGGCCGGCCGCTCCATCGAGCCGTACTTGTCGTCGAAGCAGAAGATGGGCCAGACGACGGAGGCGCTGAGGTAGAGCAAGGTGGCGAGGAAGGTGTAGAGGACGACCAGCCTGTCCATGGCCGCCACGGGGGGGGGCCTGCCCGCCACGTTGAGGCCGATCACAGTGACGGTGAGGATGAAGCAGACGGAGTAGACCCCCACACACCACTGTGTGGCCGGGTAGCGGCTGTACTCGCTGTGGTGGAGCAGGGCGCCGAAGATGATGCAGGCGGTGTAGGCTTGGACAACCTTCAGCAAGCCCGGGGCGGTGGCCATGTAGCCCCCCACAGGCCCCCCAGGCCTGGCCCGGGTCAGGTGCACCTCGGCCCCGTAGGCGATGGAGGCGAGGGCCGAGCACACGGTGGCCGACACCCTGAAGCCCCTGGAGCGGCAGCTCTGTCCGCATCGCCAGTGAGGGTCCACCATGTACAGGGGGAAGACCACGGTGGCGGTCAGGGCCATCTGGGCGGCCAGCAGGGCCAAGGTGATGGTCAAGTTGGCCCAGGACAGGCGCAGGCAGCCGTGCAGGCGGGTCAACTCCAAGCAGACCACCAGGGAGCTGAGGGCCAGGCAGAAGCACCAGGCCGACATGCAGAAGTAGCCCGGGGCCCCGTCCCACCCGCCGTCATGGGCCACCAGGCTCAGGGCAACACAGCAACACACGCACTGTAACAGGCGGGCTAGCCCCAGAGGCGACAGAACGGCCGCAGGGTTCAGCAAGGGAACCCGGGTCTCCATCCTCACCCCGACACTGCCTCCCTTCACCTCCCCTGCCCTGTCCCCACTAACCTCTCCTCTCCTCTCCCCGCCACTCCCTTCACCTCCCCTACTCTGCCTACTAGCCTCTCCTCTCCTCTCCCCTCCCCTGATCTCCTCTCCCCTGATCTCCCCACCCCTCCCTTGTCCCTACTAACCTCTCCCCTCCCCTGATCTCCTCTCCCCTCCCCTGATCTCCTCTCCCCTGATCTCCCCACCCCTCCCTTGTCCCTACTAACCTCTCCCCTTCCCTCCTCTCCTCTCTCCCCTCCCCTGATCTCCCCACCCCTCCCTTGTCCCTACTAACCTCTCCCTTTCCCTCCTCTCCTCTCTCCCCTCCCCTGATCTCCTCTTCCCTCCTCTCCTCTTCTCTCCCCTCTTTTCTCCTCTCCTTCTCTCTTTTCCTCTCTTCTTCCCTCCTCTCCACCCCTCCCCTTCTCTCTCCCTCTCCTCTCCTCTACCCCCCCCTCCTCCTTTCCTCTTCTCCCCTCTTCCCACTTCTCTCCTCTTCCCTCCTCTCCCTTCCTCCCCTTCTCTTCCGTCCTCTCCCTTGCTCGGGCCCCGGGGAGCGAGGGTAAGGAAGCGCCCACTCACACTGCGGCAGCTGCCCGGTCCTGTCCCGGTCCTGTCCCTGTCCCTGTCCCGGTCCTGTCCCTGTCCCTGTCCCCTCCCTGTCCCTGTCCCTGTCCCCTCCCCTGTCCCCTCCTCTCCCCTCCCCTGTCCCCCTCCCCTCCCCTGTCCCCCCCTGCCCGTCCCGTCCCGACAGTCCGGAGCCCACAGAGGTTGACTATAAATAGACAGGTTTGCGCATCAGCGAATTCCGTGCGGCTCCGCTTTAAAGAAAGGACTCATCTTCTCACTCCCCTCACCCCCCTCAAAGCCCTCGGTGCCGGCTCTGGGAGAGGCTTTGGGCAGTGAGAAGGGGGCTCCCCAAAGTGACTCCCTCACCCCTCACCCCGCCTCCCCCACCCCCTTTCCTTCCCTCCCCCATCTTCCCCCTTCCCCCTTCCCCTTCCCCCTCTCTTCCCTCCCCTTCCCCTTCCTCTCCAACCCACCACCCCCCTCACATCCCTTCCCTCCCTCTCCCTCCCCACCCCTTCCCATCCCCTCTCCCATTCCTTCCCATCCCCTCTCCACCCCCTTCCCCTTTCATCCCCTACCTCCCCCTTCCCCTCCCTCCCTCCTCCCTTCACCTTTCCCTCCCCCTCACCCTCCCTCCCCCACCTCTTGCCCACCCTCCCGTTCCGTCTCACCTTCCCCACTCTATACATTCACCTTGAGTCTCCTTCTCCAGAAGCAGTGCCCACTGAGCTGAGACTAAATAAACACCAAGTGCTGCTAAAAAGTCCAAGTGGGGTTAACTTTACATTTTAAAATCACCTGCCTCCCTGTCCTCTTGTCTCCCCCTCTCTCCCCCCCCCCCCCCTTCCCTGTCTGTCTCTCTGTAGCCTGCTCACGCACGTACCGATGTCAATGAAAATCCTGGATTGACCACATGAAGAACTGCAGAAGCTGGATATCTGGAGCAAAAGACAAAGTGCTGGAGGAACTCAGCGGGTCAGGCAGCATCTGTGGAGAGAGTGGACAATTTCACTCCGCAGATGCTGCCTGACTCCACCACCCCCCCCCCCCCCCACCACCCACCCACCCCCCCCCCCCCCACACCCCCACCTGAGGTAGTTCCCTCCAGCACCTAGTGTTTTGCTTAAAAATCTGTAAAATAGAACTGCATTTAAATGACATGCTCTAGTGAAGAGTTGTCACAACTTTCAATAACCTTGCATGAGCAACTTGTAGAGCCACTACCTCACAGCGCCACAGACCCGGGTTCAACCCTGACCTCTCGGGTGCTGTCTGTGTGGAGTTTGCACGCTCTCTCCGACACCGCACGGGTTTCCTCCGGATGCTCCGGTTTCCTCCCACATCACAAATACGTGCGGGTTGTGAGGTGAACTGACCGCTGCAAATTGCCCCCCCGTGCACAGGTGAGTGGTTGAATTTGTGGAGAGTCCTGGTGCGAAAATAATTTCTTTCAAAGAATTGTGTGAAAACGCACACCTCCAGATTCAGGGGCAGTTTCTTCCCAACTGTTAGATCAGGCAACTGATCAATCTATCCGACTATCTTTAATCGGACTTTGCTGGACTTGATCTTGCACTAAGCGTTATTCCCTTTATCCTGTACCTGTCCATTGTGGACGGCTCGATTGTAATACAATACAATACAATAAAATACAATATATCTTTATTGTCATTGTACAGGGGTACAACGAGATTGGGAATGCGCTTCCCATACGATGCAATAAATTAATTAGCTAGTCGGTATTAATTTAAGCAACCCAATGAAACAAATTGTAACAGTTTTAAAACAGAATAAAGTGCAAGTAGATCTGTGCCGGTTCACTGTGCGATGTGACCATCCGGATCAGCAGGACCGGTTCATAGCAGCTATGGCCCTGGGGATGAAGCTGTTCCTGAGTCTGGAGGTGCGGGCGTAGAAGGCCTTGTATCGTCTGCCCGATGGTAGAAGTTTGAACAGACTGTTGCAGGGGTGTGAGGAGTCTTTGTGGATGCTGGTGGCTTTTCTGAGGCATCGTGTGTTGTAGATGCCCTCCAAGGCTGGTAGCTGTGTTCCGATGGTCCTCTGAGCTCTATGGACTCGTGTGTAGGAAGGAACAGCAGATGCTGGTTTAAACCGAAGATAGACACAAAATGCTGGAGTAACTCAGCGGGACAGGCAGCATCTCTGGAGAGAAGGAATGGGTGAGGTCTCGTGTCGAGACCCTTCTTCAGGCTGATGTCAGGGGAGAGGGAGATACATAGATAAGGAAGTGTAAGGTGTGAAAATAGGACAAAGCGAATGGAGATCAAGGATGATGTAGAGTAGATCGTTGTTAGCTGGGAGAAGGCAAGAACAAAGCAAACAGAGATAAAATGCAGTCGGAGACAGTAAGACTGGTCGGAGAACTGGGAAAGGATGGAGAGAGAGAGCCAGCATACGTTGTAACTTTGTCAGCGCCGTTGGTGGCCGCTATTTGTATACATTGGGTATACAAGCAAAGAATCTCACTGTGCCTTGTCACATGTGACAATAATACCTTCCATTCCATTCCAAGTATGTTGTTTTATACACAGGAGGCAACGCCACATTCCAATCACAGCTTAGTGGATCTGTGGGGAGAGAGAGAATCTGGAATCCTGGAATCATTATTACTATCTCAGCTGTTCAGTCGTCCTGCTAAGAATTTATGGAATCTACATGAAGTAAAGAAAGACCGTGAATACTGAAATTCTCAATCAAAAATAGAATTTGCTGGGAGATTATTCTCCAGCTGAGAAAATTAAGTTGAAAGGCAAATGGAGTTTAGTTTAGTTTAGAGATACAGCGCGGAAACAGGCCCTTCTGCCCACTGTGTCTGTGCCGACCAGTGTACTCGTTCTATCCTACACACCAGGGACAATTTCAAGAAGCCAATTAACCCACAAGCTACATGTGTGGCGTTTGCACGTTCTCCCCGTGACCGCGTGGGTTTCCTCCAGGTGCTCCGGTTTCCTCCCACATTCCAAAGGTGTGCGGATTTGTAGGTTAACCGGCCCTCAGTGAAATTGCCCCCAAATGTGTTGGAAATCAATGAGAAATCGGGATAACAGAACTAGTGTGAACGGGCGATGGATGGTCGGCACGGACTCGGTGGGCCGAAGGGCCTGTTTCCATGCTGTATCTCCAAACTAAACTAAACTAAACAGAGGCTGGAAGGCGATGAGTGGAGATATAAGATACTGGGATCTAAAATACTGGTTTCCTCCCACACTCCAAAGATGTGCGGGTTTGTAGGTTAATTGGCTTGGTGTAATTGGCAAGTTGTCCATAGTGGTTGTCGGATAGTGTGAAGGTGCGGGGATCGCTGGGTGGTGTGGGCCGAAGGGTCTGTTTCCGCACTGTATCACTAAACTAAACCAAATATGTAAAGAATGAAGGTTAGGATCCTTGCCTTGACAATTGCTTTGCATTTCACTTCGCATTCCAATCTTTCTATGGCCATTTGTTCAGACATACCTTTCTAATAGTGGGACTATGATTTTACCAAAGATAGACACAAAAGTGCTGGAGTAGCTTAGCGGGGCAGGCAGCTTCTCTGGAGTAAAATGATGGGTGGCGTTTCATTTCAGGACCCTTCTTCAGGTTCCAACCCGAAACTGACTTACTCCAGCATTTTGTGTCTATCTTTGGTATAAACCAGCATCTGCAGTTCCCTTTTATGACATTAGGGTTGTGCAGGTCGGTTCAAGAACAAGCTGGTCATAGGAAAGTGATTCATAAATGCAAAAATAACTCCTCCTGTTGTCTTAGGTTCCTCATGAACCTAATTTCCAGCTATTCATAAGTTCATAAGTGATAGGAGCAGAATTAGGCCATTCGGCCCATCAAGTCTACTCCGCCATTCAATCATGGCTGATCCATCTCTCCCTCTCAACCCCATTCTCCTGCCTTCTCCCCATAACCCCTGACACCCGCACTAATCAAGAATCTATCTCTCTCTGCCCCAAAAAATATCCATTTTATTTGGCCACCACATCCTTCTGTGGCAATAAATTCCACAGATTCACCACCCTCTGACTAAAGAAATTCCTCCTCATCTCCTTTCTGAAGGAACGTTCTTTAATTCTGAGGCTGTGCCCTCTGGTCCTAGACTCTCCCACCAGTGTAGAAATCGGGCCCAATACCAAATTGCTTCTTCCAAGATGGCGCCCAACCCAGGCGACTGTTTGGGTGCCAGCCACAGAAGCAGATTAACAGTCACATATTACACTCGCTCCACACTCTTACATCTCTATTCCTACAGCAACATTTCTTATTCCATTGTCATGTATCTTGTACACTGCGAGTGGCTCGATTGTAATCGATTGCATTGTCTTGCCGCTGGCTGGATAGCATACAACAAAAGCTTTGGTACACGTGACAATAAAACTGAACTGCAAATACTGTACTGAAAGAACGTGGTAATACTCATGAGAATGGTTCACTGTGACATGCAAAGCTCTTTTCTATCCCAGTGGATTATGGACATAAAAGTAACCACAGTGTAACACATGACACCAGCCAGCCCATAGCAATTTGTAGTACTTCTATAAATTAAACACGATTAAAATATAATTAGTCTTTGCAAAAGGGCAAAAATCTTGCCTCTGTGGTTTACCAGGAATGTCGGATGTTGAGACAAGCTTTGTCTACCTTGCAGGTGAATGTAAACATCCTCTGACATCGTCTCTGGAAGGCCTCTTTACCTTGAAAGTGGCGCCACAGGTGGATGGGGTGGTCAAAAAGGCTTTTGGCACATTGGCCTTCATCAGTCAAGAGTATTAAGTGTAGAAGATAGACACAAAGTGCTGGAGTAACTCAGCGGGTCAGGCAGCATCTCTGGAGAAAAGGAACAGGTGACGTTTCGGGTCGAGACCCTTGATCAGATGCTCTCGCCCCTCTTCATGAGCTGGTCGGCACAGACTCGGTGGACTGAATGGCCTGTTTCCACGCTGTATCTCTAAACTAAACTAGGAAATTAGCAAATGTGCTCCCTTAAAAAAAACACATAAATGCCATTGCTACGGACTTCACAGGATGATAGTCAGCGCCGACCAGCGACCCACGCACATTAACACTATCCTACACACACTAGGGACAATTTACACATACACCAAGCCAATTAACCTACAAACCTTTACATCTTTGGAGTGTGGGAGGAAACCGAAGATTTCGGAGAAAACCCACGTACGGACAGCACCCGTAGTCGGGATCGAACCCGGGCCTCTGGCGCTACAAGCGCTGTAAGGCAGCAACTCTACCGCTGTGCCACCGTGCCGCTCTGATACAAGTTCAGTATCTAACCTCGCTTTTGGTCCCCACAGCAGGCTACTAGTTGTTTGGGGCGGAAACTGTCAATATTTAAAGATACAAAGTGCTCGACCAATTCAGCGGGTCAGGCAGCATTTCAGGAGAACATGGATAGGTGATATTTCAGGTTGGGACCCTTCTTCAGTCTAAAATTTCCCCCCTAGTGTAGGGAGTAGATGGGAAAGTGGAGTAACATGGAACTAGTGTGAAGGTCAGCATGGACTCAGTGGGCTGAAGGGCCTGTTTCCATGCTGTATCTCTAAACTCTAAATCTGGTGTTCACGGTCTTTAGATGACACTATCTGGGAGCTGGCCAAATGGGCCAAATAGCCTTCTTCTTTGTCATAACATTTTCTTTTTGTGGTCTCTACTAACTGCGTCCTTTTGGTCTGGATCTGGGTTGGTGCCAGCAGTGAAACACCACGAACGTGCAGTAACTCTGCACCAACACATGAGGGCAGCAATGGGACAACCAGCCCAGAGAATTTCATCTGTAAAGTTCAGATGCACATTTTCCTTTTCCCCTTTTAACCCAAGAATGGGATTAGTCCAGCGATGGTCACAGGTTGAGAAAGTATTGGAGTTAAAGCGATTTCCCTAGTTACCACAGCAGCCCTGTGTAGATGAAACAGTGTGGCATTTATTTCACAAACTGCTGGAGTAACTCAGCAGGTCAGGCAGCATCTCAGGAGAGAAGGAATGGGTGATGTTTCGGGTCGAGACCCTTCTTCAGACTGAACAGTGTGGCATAGTTGGTAGAACTGCTGCCTCACAGCGCCAGAGACCCGGGTTCGATCCTGACCTCAGGCGCTATCAATGTGAAGTTCTCTTGATTTGCCCTGAAGTTCTATAATTCTATGATCACCTGTGTAAGAGTGCCCAACATAACCAAACATCTCACAATGAGCAAAATACAAACAGCTGGAGGAACCCAGCAGGACAGGTGGCACCTGTACAAACATAGTTCAGTGCAGCGCAAGAACAGGCCCTTCGGCCCACAATGTCTGTGCTGAACATGATGCCAAGACCAACTCTTATCTGCCTGCACGTGATCTACATCCCTCAATTCCCTGCACCTGCACTCAGTCCGCATTAACCAATCTGATCTCCCGGTGGCTGAGCACTTCAACTCCCCCTCCCATTCCCAGTCTGACCTTTCTGTCATGGGCCTCCTCCAGTGCCATAGTGAGGTCCACCAGAAATTGGAGGAACAGCACCTCATATTTCGCCTGGGCAGCTTGCAGCCCAGCGGTATGAACATTGACTTCTCCAACTTTAGATAGTTCCTCTGTCCCTCTCTTCCCCTCCCCATTCCCAGTTCTCCCACTGTCTTCCTGTCTCCACCTATATCCTTCCTTTGTCCCGCCCCCCTGACATCAGTCTGAAGGTCTCGACCTGAAACGTCACCCATTCCCTTCTCTCCTAAGATGCTGCCTGACCTGATGAGTTACTCCAGCATTTTGTGAATAAATACCTACGATTTGTACCAGCATCTGCAGTTATTTTCTTACACATCTTTGAGGATGTTGTGTTTAATAGCAGGACAGCATCTCCAGTCCATCACTGATGGGCTCTGTAGCTCCACACTTGCCCCCCATTCACCTTAACGCACCTAGAGTCATCCTCTATCCGAGAAGTCCTCCAGAGGACTTTCAGTGACTGCAGTCCCACCGCATGCCACTGGGTGGCAGAACAGGACATCAGATTGAGGTCCAGTGTCCACCTTCACACAAACAAGAACTTTCATGCTACACATGCAACAAATTGTTCTTCAAAGGAGCCGGCCGGCGCAGACTGGCCTCCTTCCCATGCTGCATCAATCTATAAACCTGAGCTGAAACTTGAACTAAAGCTTTAGACTTTAGAGATACAGTGTGGGAACAGGCCCTTCGGCCCACCGAGTCCACACTGACCAGCAATCACCATGTACCTTAGCACCATCCTAGCACACTAGGGATAGTTTACAATTTACAGAAGCCAATTAACCTACAAACCTGCACGTCTTTGGAGCGTGGGAAGAAACCGGAGCACCCGGAGAAAACCCACGCAGGTAGGTCACAGGTAGAGCGTGCAAACTCCCTTCACCGCGAAGACAGGACCCGTGGTCAGGATCGAACCCTCGTCTGTGACGCTGCAAGGCAGCAACTCTACCGCTGCGCCACCGTGCTGCGCCATAGCTGTTTCCCATCTTCCCCATTCACCTCCTCCATCTGGGTGAGTCTTTTACCCAGGGTAGGGGAACCAAGAGCCAGATGGCATAGGTTTAAGATGAGAGGGGAAATGCTTAATAATTTAATTTACTTGCCTATTTAGTTGGTACAAGTAACAAAAGCAACTCTTTTTTTTGCTGGAGACAGACACAAAAAGTTGGAGTAACTCAGCGGGACAGGCGGCATCTCTGGAGAGAAGGAACGGGTAACGTTTTGGGTCGAGACCCTTCGTCAGACTTTGCACTATATATTAACGATTTAGACGAGGGAATTAAATGTGACATCTCCATGTTTGCGGATGACACAAAGCTGGGTGGCAGGGTGTGCTGCGAGGAGGATGCTATGAGGTTGCAGGGTGACTTGGATAGGTTGGGTGAGTGGGCAGATGCATGGCAGATGCAGTAAAATGTGGATAAATGTGAGGTTATCCACTTTGGTGGCAAGAACAGGAAGGCAGATTATTATCTGAATGGTGTCAGTTTAGGAAAAGGGGAGGTGCAACGAGACCTGGGTGTGCTTGTACATCAGTCACAGAAAGTAAGCACGCAGGTACAGCAGGCAGTGAAGAAAGCTAATGGCATGTTGGCCTCCATTGCGAGAGAATTTGAGTTTAGGAGCAAGGAGGTCCGACTGCAGTTGAACTGGGCCCTGGTGAGACCGCACCTGGAGTATTGTGTGCAATTTTGGTCTCCTAATTTGAGGAAGGACATTATTGCTATTGAGGGAGTGCAGCCTAGGTTCACCAGGTTAATTCCTGGAATGGCGGGACTGACATATGATGAAAGAACAGGTCGACTGGGCTTGTATTCACTGGAATTTAGAAGGATGAGAGTGGATCTTATAGAAACATATAAAATTCTCAAAGGATTGGACGGGCTAGATGCAGGAAAAATGTTCCCAATGTTGGGGGAATCCAGAACGAGGGGTCACAATTTAAAAATAAGGGGTAGGCCATTCAGGACTGAGATGAGAAAAAACTTCTTCACCCAGAGAGTTGTGAATCTGTGGAAGGTAGTGGAGGTCAATTCTCTGGATGTTTTCAAGAGAGAGTTAGATTTAGCTCTTAGGGTTAAAGGAATCAGGGGATATGGGGAAAAAACAGGTGCGAGGAACTGATTTTAGACGATCAGCCATGATCATATTGAATGCCAGTGCTGGCTCGAAGGGCCGAGTGGCCTACTCCTGCACCTATGTTTCTATGCTGGTTTTAATACCCATGTTGTAGGAAGTCTCTGGAGGATGCATTTATAGTCTGGGACGGTCCTGATTCATCGCACTTGTACAACCATTCATCCAGGCTCTCTCATCAACCCTTCCCCCCCCCCCTTCCCCCTTCCCTTTCCTTATCTTCCACTTCCCATCCCCAACCCTGGAATCCTTCAGGGTTTTATCCCACTGCATTGTTATTTGTATGATGTGGATTGCATAGAATGTGCGACTTTTTGTGCAGCACATAATCCCAGAAAGCCTCAATCAGTCTGAATTACTGGGTTTTGCTGGTCATGCCAGTATAATTGTCCTTGGAACCACTTACATTATTGTTAAGAGTGGATTTTTTTTAGTATCCCATCTTTTGCTTTTGCGTGAAATCAATTAGTAGAAGGGTTGCCAACTGCCCCGTATTAGCCGGGACATCCCCGATATTGGGCTAAATTGGCTTGTCCCGGGGGGGGCGCTGTAGGCCCAGACAGTGTAGGCCCGGACAGTGTAGGCCCAGACGCTGCAGGCCTGGAGAGTGTAGGCCCAGACAGTGTAAGCCCGGACACTGTAGGCCCGGACAGTGTTGGTCCGGACACTGTAGGCCAGGAGGCCCGGGCGCCGCCTAACGGAGATTGCATAGCAACCCGCCTCCTGGCCCGGGCAGCCGCCAATGGTGGAGCGGGAGCACGTGGCCGCTGGCTGTGTGAGGTCACGTGAGGTGTGGGGCGGTGGCGTCACCTAGTCCCTTATTTGGGAGTGAGATAGTTGGCACCCCTAATTAGTAGTGATATTTTAATTGTACTCTTGTGTTGTACACACAATTGCAATATAGGGGGCGTGGCTGTGTTCTGCAGCTGCGGCTCACCGGCAGTCTCTCCGGTTTTTTTTGTCATTGTCGTTGTTAAATGTACGTTTTGTTTTATTTTTAATTCTGTGTATGTAGGGGGGTGGTGGGGGGGTTGGGGGAAACCTTTTTTTCAAATCTCCTCCTCAACGGAGATGCGACCCTTACCGTGTCGTATCTCCGTTCGTGCTACGGCCTAACATCGTGGAGTCGGCGGCCTCCAGCTGGGATCGACCTCAAAGACTCCGGTCGCAGGGCCTGGACTTACCATCTCGGAGGCTTCGGCCGTGGGCCCTGCAGACCGCAACATCGGGAGCTCGCAGGTCCCTGGCTGGCGACCAGCTTTTGGGAGCTCCAGCCGTAGCAGCTTCGACCGCCCCGAAGCGCGAGGTACGATCAACCCGCTCGCAGGCCCTTCATCACCCTGCGTGGCCCGGCCGCAGCACTTTACATCGCCCGGTGGGGGCTCAGGACTTTCATCGGCCTGCTCGGCTCGGCCCTGGGACTTTCCATCGCCCAGTGGGGGCTCAGGACTTTCATCGGCCTGCTCGGCTCGGCCCGGCCCTGGGACTTTCCATCGCCCAGTGGGGGCTCAGGACTTTCATCGGCCTGCTCGGCTCGGCTCGACCCTGGGACTTTCCATCGCCCGGTGGGGGCTTCAAAAAGTTGGGAGCCTCGATCACCTCGTGGCACCATGGGAGAAGAATGAGGAGGAGATAAGACTTTGCCTTCCATCACAGTGAGGGTATGCCTAGAGCAATCACTGTGATGGCTGTTTTGTGTAAAAAATTGTATCTGTGTGTCTTGTGCTTTTTAATGTCTACTGCCGGACCCTGACGTGAGAGGACGCTGGCGTTGAGTATTCGCCGCTTTTCCGTCAGGATAGTTTGTCTGTTTGTTTCTATGTTAATTGTTTTTGTAAAGCGCTTTGAGCATGTGATAAGGCGCTATATAAAATAAATGGATTATTATTATTATTATTAATATGCTACAAGAAGTTTCCATCTGCCGATCACACCCTACTTGGCTGGATCCAAGTACATCACCTCATTAGATCCCAGTATCTTGTGCCTCCACTCATGCAATACAATACAACAGAACTTTATTTATCCCAGGGGGGAAATTGATCTGCCAACAGCCATAAATCACAAGGTACATGAAACATGAAATTAAAGTGATGAGTGGAAAGGATTATGGATGTGCAAAGATGGTGTGGGGGAGGGGGGTCAGTCTACCCCACGACAGAAGGGGGAGGAGTTGTACAGTTGGATAGCCATGGGGATAGAAGGATGTCCTGTGGCGTTCTGTGCTGCATCTTGGTGGGACCAGTCTGTTGCTGAAGGTGCTCCTCAGGTTGACCGGTGTGTCACGGACGGGGTGAGCTGTATTGTCCGGGACGCTCCACAGTTTGAGGAGCATCCTCCCCTCCAAGACCACCTCCCGTGAATCCAACTCCGCCCCCAGGACGGAGACGGCCTTCCCGATGAGTTTGTTGATCCTGTTGGCCTCCGCGGCCTTCGCCCTGCTGCCCCGGCAAGCCAAGAAGGTGGCACTGGCTACCACCCATTGGTAAATCACCTTCCAACTTCCATGTAGGTTAGTTTAGTTTAGAGATACAGCATGGAAACGGGCCGTTCGGCCCGCCGAGCCCGTGCCAGCCATCGATCACCCGTTCACACTCGTTCTATGTTGCCCCGCTTTAACAACCACCTCCGACACACTCAGGGCTGTCTTTGGGATGTGGGAGGAAACCAGAGCACCCAGAGGAAAACCACGTGGTCACAGGGAGAACGTGCAAACTGCATCGAAAAGCCAGGTCTCTGGCGCTGTGAGGGCAGCGGCTCTACCCGCTGCACCAATGTGTCACCCCTGTTTCTCAATAGACCAAGGGGTGGCACGGCAGAACAGCGCCAGAGACCCGGGTTCGATCCTGACTGCGGGTGCTTGTCTGTACGGAGTTTGTCACGTGCGTTCTCCCCGTGACCGCGTGGGTTTTCTCCGGGTGCTCTGGTTTCCTCCCACACTCCAAATTTGTTCAGGTTTGCAGATTAATTGTCTTCGGTGAAAATAGTAAGTTGTCCCTCGTGTGTAGGATAGTGCTAGTGTACGAGGTGATCGCTGGTCGGCACTGACTCGGTGGGCCGATGGGCCTGTTTCCGCGCTGTATCTCTAAACTAAAGTAAAGTAAACTAATCTAAAGGTCGTAAGGCCATGAGTAATGGGAGCGGAATGAAGCCATTCGGCCCATCAAGTCTACTCAGCCATTCAATCCTGGCTGATCTATCTCTCCCTCCTAACCCCATTCTCCTGCCTTCTCCTCATAACCCCTGACACCCGTACTAAAACTTAGTCATGAACTTTGTCATAACCTACACTCTGCTGCTTTAGTTTTAGTTTTAGTTTAGAGATACAGCGCGGAAACAGGCCCTTCGGCCCACCGGGTCCGTGCTGACCAGCGAACCCTGCACATTAACACTATCCTATACACACGCAAGAGGAACATTTTTTTTTTACATTAACCAATCCAATTAACCTACACACCTGCACGTCTTTGGAGTGTGGGAGGAAACCGAAGATCTCGGAGAAAACCCACGCGGGTCACGGGGAGAACGTACAAACTCCGTACAGACAGCACCCGTAGTCGGGATCGAACCCGGGTCTCCAGCGCTGTGAGGCAGCAACTCTACCCCTGCGCCACCGTGCCGGACAACTGGTGGGGGTAGTACGGTGATACTCTAATGGACTGTTTGTAAGAAAATAATTTCACAGTGTGTTTGCACTTGCCACATGTGAGCACAAAGCACCATTGAATAATGCTTAATAGGATCAGAGCAGCATAAAACACCTCAGTGTGGTTGTCATAAGATGATTTTAATTCCATTACAAAAAAAAAACATGCAATTAGGAGACAGTATTTACAATTTATAAAGAAACATATTTAGCTCTTTGCCTGCATAACACTTATAAATATGATTTACATAATAAAATAAATATGTAAAATTACCAACTCAGCACAGGTTTTAGTTTGTTAAAAAATACACAGCTTTCTAGCTTGAGACACCAGAGGCCTCAATGTCCCTGTGTGTAGTGCACTGTCATGGCTTTACACTGTTAACTGATGGGTGAAGGGGGGATACGTGTATCTGCAGAAACACACAAAGCACTGGAGTAACTCAGCGGGACAGGCGGCGTCTCTGGAGAGGGGTAATTGGGCGACCGTCTCGGGTCGAGGCCCCTTCCACAGACCGAGGGTCAGGGGAGAGGGAAACGAGAGATAGGGACGGGTGAGGCGTGAAAACGAGAGATCAAAGTGGACGCAGCTCGAGGAAAAATGTAGAATAGGTGATTGTTAGCTCGGGGAAGGTGGCAACGCGGGCGTGCAAAGCAAAGTTTAATCAGGAGGCCAAGGTGCTGACACCACCAGTATTGACACCAACATGACCTGTCTCTGCACTGTAGACAGCCCAACAGCACGAGTAACGTCCTACCCTGACTACTTATGACCCTAACCCAGACTAGGTCTAGTCTTAGAGCACGGACTGAGTTTCAAAATGGTGCCAAAACCCAACGCCTCTTGCCTCGGGACCTTTCTTCAGACCGGTTAGGGATAAGGGAAACGAAAAGAGATAGACGGTGATGCGGAGAGATTAAGAACAAATGAATGAAACGTATGGAAAAAGAAGTGACGATGATAAAGGAAACTGGCCATTGTTAGCCGGTTTGTTGGGTGAGAACGAGAAGCTGGTGCGACTGGACTTGGGTGGGGGAGGGACGGAGAGCGAGAGAGAGGGTATGCCGGGGTTACTTGAAGTTAGAGAAATCAACACTCATACCACTGGGCTGTAAGCTGCCCTAGCGAGATACTCCAGCATTTTGAGTCTATCTTCGGTTGAAACCAGCATCTGCAATTCCTTCCTGCGTTGTGTTCTGTGATCCGATCCGTGACAACCAGTACATTTATTTCGGACAATTCTGCTCCTTCCTTTCTTTCGCCTTGCGTGAAACAATCCAGTGCTTTCCCGCCACGCCGCTTTGTCACTCCGTGGCCTTGCAGGGGTGTGTTGCTTTTATTAAAAAATAATTTTGTCTTGTCGTGAGAGGTTTTGTGAGGTTCCAGAAGGTGAAGGGAGGCCCGTCGGATTCTCCTTCGAGTGTGGGCTTGGACTTTCCCTCGGCTACGAGTCTCGTCAGTCCCAGAGATGCCGGGGCTGCCTTAGCCCCCGCTGCTCAACATCCCCAACAGTTTGCTAACCTCCAGGCCCTGCTGCTGAGCCATCTTTTGTATATCGAATCCCATGTGCATGAGGAACTGTATTACAGTCATCTCCTGGCCTGTGTACTGGTCTCTGATGGTGGGGCAGGTGGGGTTACAGTGCGGCCAATGGCAGCTGTCGGCGAGGTGGACCGGGCAGCCCTTCGGCGAGCCCCTGCCGTTCCTGGCGCCGTCTTGCAGGCTCCGGTCCCAGCAGTGCAGTGCCCGCGGCAGAGAGACGCCTTTCACCTGGAGGTTCAACCAGTAGCTGAAAAACAAAGGCGGGAAAAACGGAGTTACACGGCAGGGAAACAAACAGGCCCTTCGGCCCAACTCAGCCAGTCCTACATCCTCCATCCCGTAAATTGGTTTGTCCCGTATGGGACCGCCCTTGTCCCGTATTAGGCCCAGGGGGCGCTTTAGGCCCGGACAGTGTACGTCCGGACACTGTAGGCCCGGACAGTGTAGGCCCGGACAGTGTAGGCCAGGACAGTGTGGGCCCAGACAGTGTGGGTCCGGACAGTGTGGGTCCGGACACTGTAGACCCGGACAGTGTAGGCCCGGACACTGTAGGCCCGGACAGTGTAGGTCCGGACACTGTAGGATCGGACAGTGTAGGCCCAGACAGTGTAGGCCCGGACAGTGTAGGCCAGGACAGTGTAGGTCCGGACACTGTAGGCCCGGACAGTGTGGGTCCGGACAGTGTGGGTCCGGACACTGTAGGCCCGGACAGTGTAGGTCCAGACAGTGTAGGTCCGGACAGTGTAGGCCAGGACAGTGTGGGCCCGGACAGTGTGGGTCCGGACAGTGTGGGTCCGGACACTGTAGGCCCGGACAGTGTGGGTCCGGACAGTGTGGGTCCGGACACTGTAGGCCCGGACACTGTAGGCCCGGACAGTGTAGGTCCGGACACTGTAGGATCGGACAGTGTAGGCCCAGACAGTATAGGCCCGGACAGTGTAGGTCCAGACAGTGTAGGTCCGGACACTGTAGGCCCGGACAGTGTAGGTCCAGACAGTGTAGGCCAGGACAGTGTAGGTCCAGACAGTGTAGGTTCGGACAGTGTAGGTCCAGACAGTGTAGGTCCGGAGACTGTAGTCCCGGACAGTGTAGGTTCGGACACTGTAGGCCCGGACAGTGTAGGTCCGGACACTGTAGGATCGGACAGTGTAGGCCCAGACAGTGTAGGCCCGGACAGTGTAGGTCCAGACAGTGTAGGTCCGGACACTGTAGGATCGGACAGTGTAGGCCCAGACAGTGTAGGTCCGGACAGTGTAGGTTCGGACAGTGTAGGTCCAGACAGTGTAGGTCCGGAGACTGTAGTCCCGGACAGTGTAGGTCCAGACAGTGTAGGCCAGGACAGTGTAGGTCCAGACAGTGTAGGCCCGGACAGTGTAGGTCCAGACAGTGTAGGTCTGGAGGCCCGGGCGCCGCCTAACGGAGGTTGCGTAGCAACCCGCCTCCCGGCCCGGGCGGCCACCATTGGTGGAGTGGGAGCAGGTGGCCGCCGGCTGGGTGAGGTCACGTGGGGAGCGGGGCGGTGACGTCACCTTGTCCCGTATTTGGGAGTGAGATAGTTGGCAACCCTAAGCAGAGGGCAGAACTGCAACTACAGTGGCGCAGAAGTAGAGTTTCCGCCTCACAGCGCCAGAGACCCGGGTTCCATCCTGACCACGGGTGTGTAGTGTACATGGAACGTAGAACAGTGCAGCACAGGAACAGGCCCTTTGGCCCGCAATGTCTGTGCCAACTATGATACCTAGCTAAACTGATCTGATCTGCCTGTACATGATCCAAACCCTCCGTCGTTCTATATGTTGAGCTGCACGGTGGCGCAGCGGTAGAGTTACTGCCTCAACGCCGGAGACCCGGGTTCAATCCCGACCACGGATGCTGTCTGTACGGAGTTTGTACGTTCTCCCTGTGACCGCGTGGGTTTCCTCCGGGTGCTCCGGTTTCCTCCCACACTCCAGAGACGTACAGGTTTGTAGGTTAATTGGCTTGGTATGAATGTAAGTTGTCCCTAGTGTGTGTAGGATGGAGTTAGTGTGCAGGGATCGCTGGTTGGCATGGACTCGGTGGGCCGAAGGGCCTGTTTCCACTCCGTATCCCTAAACTGAACTAAACTGTAAGGTGAGAGGGGGCAAGTTTAATGGAGACGGGCGGGCAAGAGGGTGGTGGGTGCCTGGAACGCACTGCCATGGGTGGTGGTGGAGGCAGGTATGATCATGGTGTTTCAAAAAAGCTTTTAGACAAGCACATAGAAGTGCAGGGAATAGACTTTAGAGGCACAGCACGGAAACAGGCCCTTCGGCCCACCGAGTCCATGCCAAGCAGCGATCCCCTCACACACGAAAGCTATTCCGCACTCGGGACAATTTACAGGGTATTTTTACCAAAGCTAATTAACTTACAAACCCATACGTCTTTGGAGTGTGGGAGGAACCCGGAGGACCTGGAGAAAACCCACGTGGTCACACAGAGGGGTACTGATTCTGGATGATCAGCCATGATCATATTGAATGGCAGTGCTGGCTCGAAGGGCTGAATGGCCTACTCCTGCACCCATTTTCTATGTTTCTACAAACTCCGTACAGACAGCGCCCGTGGTCGGGATCGAACCAGGGCCTCTGGCGCTGAGGCCGCAACTCTACCGCTGCGCCACCATGCAGCCCCACATGTAGGGGGATTTGGATCATGTACAGGCGTCATGTTTGGCACAGACCAGACATTGTGGGCCGAAGGGCCTGTTCCTGTGCTGTGCTGTTCTCGGTTCTATGTACAGCTCTCAGTAATCCTACTTCCGAGTCAAAACAGTGCAGTTTAATAACTGGAGATTGCAACTAGGATTGAACGGAAAGGTGGTGAATTGCTGCTGGGCCACTTTTGAACAGGATCTGAACACGGAATTGATAAAACAGGAATTGGTAAATTCGACTGTCAAGGAAACAGTGCATTAGATAAAGGTTGAAGATAGACACAAAATGCTGGAGTAACTCAGCAGAACAGGCAGAGCCACTGGAGAGACGGAACGCAACGGGTGGCTTTTCGGTTTGAGGCCTTTCTTCAGGTCAGACCTGAAATGTCACCGGTTCCTTCTCTCCAGAGACGCTGCCTGTCCCGCTGAGTTACTCCAGCATTTTGTGTCTATCTCCAGTGTAAACCAGCATCTGGAGTCCAGAACCTGGGGACCACAGTTTAAGAATAAGGGGTAGGCCATTCAGAACGGAGATGAGGAAAAACCTTTTCATTCAGAGAGTTGTGAATCCGTGGAATTCTCTGCCTCAGAAGGCAGTGGAGGCCAATTCTCCGGATGCTTTCTAGAGAGAGTTAGAGCTCTTAATGATAGCGGAGTCAGGGGGTATGGGGAGAAGGCAGGAACAGGATACTGATTGTGGATGATCAGCCATGATCACATTGAATGGCGGTGCTGGCTCGAAGGGCCGAATAGCCTACTCCTGCATCTATTGTCTACTGTCTACTGTCTACTGTCTACGGTCCACTGTCTATTGTCTACTGTCTATTGTCTACTGTCTATTGTCTATTATCTACTGTCCATTGCCTACTGTATACAGTTTATTGTCTATTGTCTACTGTCTATTGTCTATTGTCTACTGTCCATTGCCCACTGTATACTGTTTATTGTCTACTGTCCATTGTCTACTGTCCATTGCCTACTGTATACTGTTTATTGTCTGCTGTCTACTGCCTACTGTCTATTGTCTACTGTCTACTGTCTACTGTCTACTGCCTACTCTCTACTGTCTACTGCCTACTGTCTATTGTCTACTGCCTACTGTCTATTGTCTACTGTCTACTGTCTACTGCCTACTGTCTATTGTCTACTGTCTACTGTCTATTGTTCCTTCCTGCATGTTAGACAATGGTCATTCTTCCTCCCCTAATCCCACCACTTTTCCTGACTTACCTTTTTGTGATAACTTCATGAGACAAACATGCAGGTGCAAATACAGCCCTGAAATGAAAAATATAGCTTGCATTAATTACGTTGTAATTATATATCTAGCACGATTCATGTGAAGCACGCAGCGGTTTTAGCTCCCAAGTCTGATATACAGAGGGATCTTGGAGTACAAGGGCATTGCTTCTTGAAAGTGGATGGTAAATAAGGCGTATGACATGCTTGCCTTCATCGGTCGAGGCATTGAGTATAAATGTTAGGAAGTCATTTTGCAGCTGTATAAAACTGTAGCTAGGCCGAACTTAGAGTATTGTGTTCAGTTTTGGTCTCAGCATTAGTTTTAGTTTAGTTTAATTTAATTTATAAAACAGGCCCTTTGGCCCACCGAGCCCGCACCAACTAGCGATCCCCGCACATTAACACTATCCCACACAAGCTAGGGATGGGTTTTTTAAACACATTTATACCAAGCCACATAACCTACAAACCTGCACGTCTTTGGAGTGTGGGAGGAAACCGAAGATCTCGGAGAAAACCCACGCAGGTCACGGGGAGAACGTACAAACTCGGTCCGGACAGCACCCGTAGTCGGGATCGAACCCGGATCTCCGGCACTGTGAGCGCTGTTAGGCAGCAACTCTACCGCTGCGCCATCGTGCCGCCCTTAAAGGAAGGATGATACCGGAAGGCTTTGGAGAGGGAGCAGAAGAGGTCACCAGGATTGTGCCTGGTTTAGAGGGTTTTAGCTAGAAGAATAGGTTGGACAACCTTGGGTTGCTTTCATTGGAGCTTCGGAGGCTGAGGGGAGACCTGTTAGAGGTTTATAAAGACAGTCAGAGTCCCAGGGTGGAAATGTCAAATACCAAAATGTCAAATGTATGATCATATTGAATGGCGGTGCTGGCTCGTAGGGGCCGAATGGCCTACTCCTACACCCATTTTCTATGTTTATATGTTCCTATGTTTCTAATACCCTGGGGCATATTGTGACAGGGGGAAAATTTAAAGGAGATTTTTGAGGCAAGTTTTTTTTAAAATGCAGAACATATTAAGTGTCTGGAATACATTCGCCAGGGGAGGCTCATGTTAATTAGTTATAGGAGCAGAATTATGCCATTCGGCCCATCGGGTTTCTAGGCAGCACGGTGCCGCAGTGGGTAGAGTTGCTGCCTGACAGCACTACTGACCCGGGTCCTATCCTGAGTGCTGTCTGTCTGGAGTTTGCACATTCTCCCCTTGACCTGCGTGGGTTTTCTCCGGGCGCCCTAGTTTCCTTCCACACTCCAAAGGCGTGAAGGTTTGTATCCACCTCACCTCACATCCGGAATCTTGGAATCATCCTTGATCAAACCCTCTCCTTCGACAAACACATCAAACACATCACAAAGACAGCCTTCTTCCACCTCAAAAACATTGCCCGTCTCCGTCCATCCCTCTCCTCCACAGCTGCAGAAACCCTCATCCACGCCTTCATCACCTCCCGTCTGGACTACTGCAACAGCCTCCTCTATGGCGCACCCTCAAAAATCATCAATAAACTTCAATACATTCAAAACTCCGCTGCCCGTCTACTCACACACACCTCGATCCGTGACCATATCACCCCCGTCCTTTATAAACTCCACTGGCTCCCCATCCCCCAGAGAATCCAGTACAAAATCCTCCTCATAACCTACAAAGCCCTCCATAACCTGGCCCCATCCTACCTGACCGACCTCCTCCACAGGCACACTCCCACCTGCACCCTCCGCTCTGCCGCTGCCAATCTCCTATCCCCCCACATCCGGACTAAACTCAGATCCTGGGGGGACAGGGCTTTCTCCATCGCTGCTCCCACCCTATGGAACTCACTACCCCAAACCGTTAGAGACTCCCCCACACTCACCACATTCAAAACATCGCTGAAGTCTCACCTGTTCAGTACTGCCTTCAACCACTGAAGGTCACCTCACCTACTGTCTCCTTTCTCTGTTCATTTATTTATTTACTTATTTATCTATTTATTAATTTCCCTATGTTCTCAAAATCTCTGTAAAGCGTCTTTGAGTATATGAAAAGCGCTATATAAATAAAATGTATTATTATTATTATTATTAGATTCATTGGCTTCTTAAAATTGTAAATTGCCCCCAGTGTGTGGGACAGCGCTGGGACACGAAGTGATCGCTGGTGGGCACGAACTCGGTGGGCCGAAGGGCCTGTTTCCAGAGCTGTATCTCTAAGGCCTCGTCTATTTAATTTGGGAGGGGGAAAGATTTAAAGGGGGAGCAATATTTTAAAGGTATGTGGAGCGAGCTGCCAGAGGAATGTGGTTGAGACGAGTACAATCATGAGATTAAAGAGACATCTGAACAGGTAGATGGAGAGGAAAGGTTTCGGGTGTGGGGGGGGGATATGAGCCAAGTAGAGGCAAGAGGAACTTGCTGGTCTTGTTCAGCATGGGTGAGTCGGGCCGAAGGGCCTGTTTCTGTGCTGTACAGTTCTCCTACTTAATTCTTCTCTGAGTAGGTTCTTGTCGGGCTCAGGGGAAAAGACCAGGGGATGGTGAGACGCTGGAGGAAGTTTTGCCAGCATGGTCACAATAGACACAGAGCCCATCGTCTGTGGAGTCCTTGATTACAACAGCCCTTGGAGAAATATGTGGAACGATTTACTGGCCAAAAGCCTCAGATGTGGGTTTTGTGTTGCACAGACAATTGCGGTGTCAAGATTGCGTAAGAATGTTGGATTTACGCCCTACGTTGGCTGACAGAAATTAACCTTGTTCAGCACAGTCTCGCAGCCAAACAAACTGAGGTCAAAATGACTAACGCACTTAAGAAGGATCAGGATAAATATATGCTTGGGAGTGAATTGCAGACTATGGATAGGTGTAGACTTAAAAATAAGTGTAGACGGTTCAGACCTTAACAGGACAACGATCTGGAAACACCTCCTGGTGCCCCATCCGGCTGCAGCAGTGGGGCAGAGGTGGGCTCCATCAGGAGAAGACAACTGCACCCAGTTAAGGTTCTCAGGATGCCTGGCCCAATACACTTGAAGAAGGGTCTCGGCCTGAAACGTCACCCATTCCTTCTCTCCAGAGATGCTGCCTGTCCCGCTGAGTTACGCCAGCTTTTCGTGTCTATCTTCGGTGTAAACCAGCATCTGCAGTTCCTTCAGATAGTCCCTGCTTTCCCCCTCTCCACCCCCCTCCCCACCTCCCCCTTCCCAGTTCTCCCACTAGTCTTCCTGTCTCCTACTACATCCTATCTTTGTCCAGCCCCCCTCAGTCTGAAGAAGGGTCTCGACCCGAAACGTCACCCATTCCTTCTCTCCCGAGATGCTGCCTGACCTGCTGAGTTACTCCAGCATTGTGTGTCTATCTGCGGATCCTTCCTGCCCAATGCACTTACAATGGACAGACCACATCCAATCTGCTCCGGTGACCCTTAAGGTTTCTGCTGGCTTCAAGATCTACTCAGCGGGTCAGGCAGCATCTCTGAAGGGCATGGATGGGTAATATGCCGGGTTGAGACTCATCTTCACACCGCATCTGCCTGACGCATTGAGATACTCCAGCACCATGTGGTTTTCTTTTATTATGCAAAGAAAAATGTGCGACACGGTGGCGCAGCGGTAGAGTGGCTGCCTCATAGCGCCAGAGGCCCGGGTTCCATCCTGACTACAGGCGGTGTCTTTACGTAGTTTGTACGTTCTCCCCGTGACTGCGTGGGTATTCTCTGGTGAGCTCCGGTTTCCTCCCACGCTCCAAAGACGTGCATGTTCAAAGCTTACAGGGAGAGTGGGGTCGAGGGGGAATAAATGGATCAGCCATGATGCAATGGTGGAGCAGACCCGAAGGGCCGAATGGCCTAATCCCGCCACCTATATCTTACGGTCTTAATTAAGGTCTTGTAAAGCCGACTCAAACTTACGGAACGTCTTTGAGAGTGTTCTTCAGCTCTCGCCCCAAGTTCTGGATGTAGTTCCACTGGCCTTCTTGAACAGGCTGTCCGGTGAGATGCACGTTGTCCACCATGAGCTGGGCTTCATCGAAGAGCCACTGCACCACGAACAACGGGCCTGTAGTCAGAGAACGTCATCACATGCCTCGGTACGTCCCTCCACATCTCACTCCCTCCCACCAAATATCTCAACCCCCCCCATTTTGTCCCTCGTGGATGACCGTGAGGCCCCCCCCTCATTCTGGAGCTAAACCATGAATATCCCCGCTGCATCCCCACCAACAAGACACAAAGTGCTGGAGGAACTCAGAAGGTCAGGCAGCATCTGCGGCGGGAATGTACAGGCGACGTTTCGGACCGGGAACCCTTCAGGGCGAAGGAGTGTCCCCGACCTGAAACGTCGTGGGTCCATTTCCTCCACAGATGCTGCCTGATCCGCTGAGATCTTCCAGCGCGTTTGCGTTTTGCTCAAGATTTCGGCGTGAAGATTTGCTCAAGATTTCGGCGTGAAGATTTGCTCAAGGTTTCGACCGCGGTGACCCATTGGCCTCATGGATCGGCCTGCAGAGTTTGGGATCGTGGGTTTGAGTCCCACCTGGGCCGCGCCGTCACACCTATCACCAGACACGGGTACAATTTCCAAATTTGAAATTGGAGAGAAGGTGTCAATCTGCCCAAAACAAAAAAATGGCTTCATATATATCGATAAAAATAGTGGAAAGAGGGAGATGAACACAAAGTGCTGGAGTAACTCACTCAGTGGGTCAGGCAACATCTCCAGAGAAAAAGGATGGGTGACGTTTCGGGTCATTGGGACCTTAAACATAGTCTGAGGAAGAGTCCAGACCCAAAATGTCACCCACCCGTCCTTTTTTTCCCCCAGAGTTGCTCCCTGACCCGCTGAGTTACTCCAGCACTTTGTATCTGTCTACAGTATAAACTTGCATCTGCAGTTCCTTTCTACACACTGGAAAGAGGGAGGCCATAGCTGAAAGTTCATCAGTCCAGGGCTATCTGATTTTCTCTCTGAAGCAGAGGAGCCTACTTCTCATGAGCAATAGGGCGCCATTTCGGGTCCTTCCAGACACTACCAATATAAGGCTGGAGTCATTGAGGCGTGGTGATACACTGTGGAAGCAGGCCCTTTGGCCCAACATGCCCGTGCCAACCAACATGCCCCATCCACACTAGTCCCACCTGCCCGCTCTTGGCCCATTTCCCTCTAAACCTGTCCTATCCATGTACCAGTTTGACGAAGGGTCTCGACCCGAAACGTCACACATTCCTTCTCTCCCAAGATGCTGCCTGACCCGCTGAGTTACTCCAGCATTTTGTGTCTACCTTCGATTTAGTCCAGCATCTGCAGTTTTTTTTCCTATCCATGTACCTGTCCAATTGTCTCTTAAACGTTATGATAGTCCCTGCCTCAACTGCCTCCTCCGGCAGCTCGTTCCATACACTCACCACCCTTTGTGTATAAAAGATTGGTGCGGCACGGTGGCGCAGCAGTAGAGTTGCTGCCTTACAGCGAATGCAGCGCGCAGAGACTCAGGTTCGATCCTGACTACGGGCGCTGTCTGTACGGAGTTTGTACGTTCTCCCCGTGACCTGCATGGGTTTTCTCCGAATGTAAAAATTGTCCCTAGTGGGTGTAGGATAGTGTTAATGTGCGGGGATCGTTGGGTGGCACGGACCCGGTGGGCCGAAGGGCCTGTTTCTGCGCTGTATCTCTAAATCTAAATCTAAAAATACCCCTCGGGTTCCCATTAAATTCTTCCCCCCCCTCCCCTTGAAAGGTGTTTCGAGAAGATGAACATTGATGTTGTTTAATGTTTTTAACTTACTTTTCAGCGTGGGATAGATCTTGTACCCAAAGAAGCAGTTCCACTCTTCCCCTTCTTTGAACTGCTCCCGGCAACGTTCCGGCACCACTCCATTCCAGTAGCTGAAATCATAAAGGAATTTTGTTTTGTTTCATTTCATGTTGACAAGCTCCAGTTTATTTTATTTTAGAGATACAGCGTGGGAAAACAGGCCCTTCGGCCCACCGTGTCCGCGCCACTGTGTCACCTCAAGATCTGCCGAGTAGTTCAATTTAGGTTAGCATTGAGATATGGCGCGGAAACAGGCCCTTCGGCCCACCGAATCCACGCCGACCAGCACTGCCCACACACACGAAGGACTATCCTCCGCACACTAGGGACAATCTTTTACATTTATACCAAGCCAATTAACCTAAAAACCTATACGTCTTTGGAGTGTGGGAGAAAACTGAAGATCTCTGATCTACGGTACAAACTGTACAGACTGCACCCATGGTCAGGATCGAACCCGGACCCTTGGTGCTGTAAGGCAGCAACTTTACCCGCTGCTCCACCGTGCTATCCTGTGAACAGCTTGTCGGAGAAGCAGCCTCTTGGAAATAGAGACCAGTCTGATGTCGGCTCTCAACCCGAAACGTCTCCTGTTCCTTTTCTCCAAAGATGCAGTGTCGCTGTCTGACCCACTGAGTTACTCCAGCATTTGGTCTTTCAGCATTTTGTCCAGTATTTTGGCAGTCTAATCTCGGTGCAAAGCAGCATCTACTGTTCCCTCCTGCACACGAGGCTGAGTTTGAGTTTAGTTTAGTCGAGTTTCGTTTATTGTCACGTGTAACGAGGTACAGTGAGAGGTTTTGTTGCGTGCCAACCAGTCAGCGGATAGACCCCACGTGGTTACAATCGAGAGGTCCACAGTGTACAGATACAGGGTAAAGGGAATAACATGAATAATGTTTTAATGCAAGATAAAGACCGATCAAAGATAGTTCGAGGATCTCCAGTGAGGTAGATGGTAGAATCAATAACAGGAAGGCTGGGATTGAACCTGGATCTCTGGCGTGTGAGGCAGAAGCTTTACTAGAGGACCTGGTGTGGGTACGGGTTGCCAACTTTCTCACTCCCAAATACGGGACAAAAGGTGACGTCACCGCCCCGCGCCCCACGTGACCTCACCCAGCCAGCGGCCACGTGCTCCCGCTCCACCAATGGCAGCCGCCCGAGCCGGGAGGTGGGTTGCTATGCAACCTCCATTAGGCGGCGTCCGGGCCTACACTGTCCAAGCCTACAGAGGCCCCCGGGTCCACAATGTCCGGGCCTACAGTGCCCCCCGGGCCTAATATGGGACAAGGGCGGTCCCGTATGGGACAAACCAATTTAGCCCAATATACGGGATGTCCCGGCTAATACGGGACAGTTGGCAACCCTAGGTGTGGGGGGGGGACCGTCGTGAGGAGGGAGGGTTGAGAACAAAGGAGGACCTGGCGTGGGATACCTTGTTACATTGTCGGCGCCCTTTATGTGGTGTCTCTTTGTATACCTTGAGTTGGAATTAACTCCTTCACAGTATGGAATTGACCTTTCAAATGAAAGTCAATCTGAACCAAGACACATTTGCTCTGGAGGCTCCTGTGATCCTGGAGGCTCCTGTGATCCTGGAGGCTCCTGTGATCCTGGAGGCTCCTGTGATCCTGGAGGTTCCTGTGATCAGTACAATCTCCCACCAGGAGAGGGTGACAGGAAAATGGCTCACCTTATTCCTTTCTTGATGGCCTCAGTTGGAGCGCATGATATGGTGTCGATGCATTCTGTCCTCTGGTATTGCTTGTTGTCGAGGAACCAGCCCGAGTCTGCCAACCCGCGTACGTGCACTCCACGCACTCCCAACTCCTCCAACAGCTCAGCCACGCGATCCACGTTCAGGAGAACACCAGTCCCCCCAGCACTAGACAGACACAGTCAGTCAGGCAGGCGTTAAACATAGAAACATAGAACCACAGAAAACAGGTGCAGGAGGAGGCCATTTGGCCCCTCGAGCCAGCACCGCCGTTCAATATGATCATCCAAAATCAGTACCCCCCGATCCTGCTTTTTCCATCCAGTGAATTGGCCTCCACTGCCTTCTGCGGCAGAGAATTCCACAGATTCACAACTCTCTGAGTGGATCAGTCTGAAGAAGGGTCTCGACCCGAAATGTCACCCATTCCTTCTCTCCCGAGATGCTGCCTGACCTGCTGAGTTACTCCAGCATTTTGTGAATAAATACCTTCGATTTGTACCAGCATCTGCAGTTATTTTCTTATACTCTCTGAGTGAAATCGATTTTCGTCATCTCAGTCCTAAATGGCCTACCCCTTATTCTTAAACTGTGACCCCTGGTTCTGGACTCCCCCAACATCGGGAACATTTTTCTGCATCTAGCCTGTCCAATCCTTTAAGAAATTGATATGTTTCTACAAGAGATAGGCAGATTCTTGATTAGTACAGGTGTCAGGGGTTATGGGGAGAAGGCAGGAGAATGGGGTTAGGAGGGAGAGATAGATCAGCCATGATTGAATCATATCATATCATATCATATATATACAGCCGGAAACAGGCCTTTTCGGCCCTCCAAGTCCGTGCCGCCCAGCGATCCCCGTACATTAACACTATCCTACACCCACTAGGGACAATTTTTACATTTACCCAGCCAATTAACCTACATACCTGTACGTCTTTGGTACGAATGGCGGAGCAGACTTGATGGGCCGAATGGCCTATTTCTGTTCCTATCACTTACGAACTTACAACAGTGTGGCTGTAAGAAACTGCTGGTAAAATGCCTTTCACAACACCATGGATGTAACCGAGGATGTAATGCTGAGGATAAGACACAAAGTGCTGGAGTAACTCGGCGGGTCAAGCAGCATCTCTGGAGTACGTGGATAGGCAACCTTTCCGGTCGGGACCCTCCTTCAGACCCGAAACGTCACCTATTTCCTTTTCTCCAGAGGTGCTGCCTGACCCACTGAGTCACTCCAGCATTTTGTGTCTATCTTCAGTGTAAGCCAGCATCTGCAGTTCCTTCCAGAAATGAATGCAGAACAGGCTTTCATCTCAAATCCATCTCAAATGATCGTATAACTGTCGACTTTATGTTAGACTTTAGACGTTAGAGATACAGCATGGAAACAATAGACAATAGATGCAGGAGTAGGCCATTCGGCCCTTCGAGCCAGCACCGCCATTCAATGTGATCATGGCTGATCATTCTCAATCAGTACCCCGTTCCTGCCTTCTCTCCATACCCCCTGACTCCGTTATCTTTAAGAGCTCTATCTGGCTGGTGGTAAAGTGCCCAGGGCAAGTTTAGTCCTGAAGTCATTGCAAGACCTGCTTAAAATTATATTTATCGCTGAACCAACATCAATAAAAAAACTAGACTGTGGGATCACTATCTCATTGTGAATCTTTGCTGTATGCTAGTTAACTGCAGCAATTCCCTACATTCACTAGATCTTTCAGCCCACCGAGCCCGCACTGACCAGCGATCACCAACCACACTAGCACTATCCTACACACTAGGGACAATTTACAATCTTTACCAAAGCCTATTAACCGACAAACCCGCACGTCTTTAGAGCACCCGGAGAAAACCCGCGCGGTCACAGTGAGAACGTGCAAACACCGTACAGACAGCACTGAACCCGGGTCTCTGGCGCTGTGAGGCAGCAACTCTACCGCTGCGCCACTGTGCCGCCCTTTCGTGAACTACAGGCTGATTGCTTCCACTTCTCTCGTGTCCTCCAGCATTTCCATTCACTCACACGGTTTAGAAAACATAGAAAACATAGAAAATAGGTCAGGAGTAGGCCATTCGGCCCTTCGAGCCTGCACCGCCATTCAATATGATCATGGCTGATCATTCAGCTCAGTAGCCTGTACCTGCCTTCTCTCCATACCCCCTGATCCCTTTAGCAAAAAGGGCCACATCTAACTCCCTCTTAAATATAGCCAATGAACTGGCCTCAACTACTTTCTGTGGCAGAGAATTCCACAGACTCACCACTCTCTGTGTGAAGAAATGTTTTCTCATCTCGGTCCTAAAAGACTTCCCCCTTATCCTTAAGCTGTGATTCATTGTTATAAATCTCTCTCTGCCAGGGACAATTCAACATTCAACTCCACCGACTGGCCTGGGCCCACTAACAGGTCAGGCTGGGTGAGCTAACAGATGGATTCCTACAACGCACAGACTGTTTTCAACATTACTAACGTTGACACGGTTTTTTTTCATATTCATTCCAAAATTTATTTTGACAAATTGAATTTGAAATTTCTCAGCTGCTGTGGGGGAGATCTGAACTCAAGTCTTCAGATCCACGGTCTACCCCTCAGTCTATTTACACCAAGACTACACTGGAGACTCGAGGAACTGCAGATACTGGCTGCCGGTCGAGGAGGGGCCGCCGAGAACGAGGAGGGACTTAATGCATACTTTCGCAGTCTGAAGAAAAGAAGGGTCTCGACCCGAAACGTCACCCATTCCTTCTCTCCAGAGATGCTGCCTGTCCTGCTGAGTTACTCCAGCATTTTGTGATACCTCCGGCTTATTCATCATGTCTGAAGAAGGGTCTCGACCCGAAACGTCACCCATTCCTTCTCTCCAGAGATGCTGCCTGTCCCGCTGAGTTACTCCAGCACTGTGTGTCTATCTTCGGTTTAAACCAGCATCTGCAGTTCCTTCCTACACGTTTGTAAACTTTGTCGGCGGTCCATACATAGCGACTCTTTGCATACTCTGTGCATTGAACGCAAAGCAAAGAATTTCGCTGTACCTAGGCACGGGTGACAATAAAGTATAATCGAATCATGCTGGAGAGTCTGGAGCACTTCACAAGGTGTTGGAGTAACTCAGCGGGTCAGGCGGCATCTGTGGAGGGAATGGACTGACGGCATTTTGGGTCGGGACCCTTCTTCAGACTGACCCCTATGTTGCTTTATATCAAGAATGATTTTGAGATAATACATAGTAATCACATCAGAGGAGCTGTGTCGTAACCCCTCACCCTGATCTCCCATCTACCTCGTTGGAGATCTTCAAACTATCTTTAGTTGGACTTTATTGGACTTTACATTGCACTCAATGTTTTCTCCTTTATCCTGTATCTGTAGACTGTGGACAGCTTGATTGTAATCTTGTATAGTCTTTTCGATGACTGGTTAGCACGCAGCCAAAAAGCTTTTCACTGTAACCTCGGTACACGTGACAATAAACTAAACAAAGCTAACGTACTGTTGTCATTGTAGAGTCAGGCAACAGGAAAGATCGACCTGTTTTGAATGAGATGACCAAATGTGGTTAGTGCGGGTGTCGGGGGTTATGGGGAGAAGGCAGGAGAATGGGGTTGAGAGGGACAGATAGATCAGCCATGACTGAATGGGGGAGTGGGCTTGATGGGCCGAATGGCCTAATTCTGCTCCTATAAAATTATATAAGGACTGGACAAGCAAGATGCAGGAAAAATGTTCCCGATGTTGGGGAGTCCAGAACCAGGGGCCACAGTCTAAGAACAAAGGGGAGGCCATTTAAAAATGAGATGAGAAAAAAAGTTTTCACCCAGAGAGCTGTGAATTTGCAACATTTTCTGCCACAGAGGGCAGTGGAGGCCGATTCACTGGATGAATTTAAAAGAGAGTTAGACAGAGCTCCAGGGGCTAGCGGAATCAAGGGGTATGGGGAGAAGGCAGGCACGGGTTACTGATTGTGGATGATCAGCCATGATCGCAATGAATGGCGGTGTTCGCTTGAAGGGCCAAATGGCCTCCTCCTGCACCCATTTTCCATGTCTCTATGCTTCTATCGCTTCGTTATGGCCTTAAGAATGTGCTGGATTGATACAAGGCTTTTGAAGTAACACGTGTTGGTGAGTTGTTGTTCAAATTGCTTCTTTTTGGCAGGGCTGGGGGACTTCTGGATTGTTTTCTCCAGAAAATTTTAATTAGGGAACAAAGGAGATTTAATTGAGGTGTTAAAAAAAGACTTGAACAGCTTGATTGTTGTGGATGGGAGGAATGTGCTTTCATGACAAGAATGTCAACATAAGGATGCCGCAATGTTTTCTTTTCATCCAGAAGGCAGAGGAAGTCTTAACGAACAGTAAGGGGCAAAAATCCCATGGGCGGCCCGGTGGTGCAGCGGTAGAGTTGCTGCCTCACAGAGCCAGAGACCCAGGTTCCACCCTGGCTACGGGTGCTGTCTGTACCAAATGTGTACGTTCTCCCCGTGACCTGCGTGGGTTTTCTCCGGTGGCCCCCGGTTTCCTCCCGCACTCCAAAGACGTGCAGGTTTGCAGGTCTTACAAGTCCATGCCGACCATTGTCGCTCTGGTTCCATGTTATCCCACTTTCCCGTCCACTCCCTACGCATCAGGGGCGATATACAGTGGCTAATTAACCTCCAAACCCGCGCTTCTTTGAGGTGTGGGAAGAAACCAGAGTTCCCAGAGGAAACTCACAGGGGAGAACATGCAAACTCCACACAGACAGGACTATCTGATTTGATTAGATGCAAAGCAAAGCTTTTCACTACACCTCCGAACATGTAACAATAATAAATCTAACTGCAACTGGGCGTCAGAGTGGTGCAGCTGGTAGAGCTACTGCCTCACAGTGCCAGAGACCTGGGTTCAGATACATAGACAATAGGTGCAGGAGTAGCCAATTCGGCCCTTCGAGCCAGCACCACCTTTCAATGTGATCATGGCTGATCATCCACAATCAGTATCCTGTTCCTGCCTTCTCCCCATATCCCTTGACTCCACAAGCCCCAAGAGCTCCATCTCGCTTTTGAATGCATCCAGTGAATCGGCCTCCACAGCCTTCTGAGGCAGAGAATTCCACAAATCCGCAACTCCTGATCCTAACCTCGGGCGCTGTCTGTGTGGAGTTTGCATGTTCTCATTGAGACAGTGTGGGTTTCCTTCGGGTGCTCCAGTTTCCTCCCCAACTCTGGGTCTGTGGGTTAATTTCTCCTGGAGTGTAGGGTGTGGGATAACATAGAACTAACTTGCACAGGGGATCGATGGTTGGCATGAACTCGGCGGGCCGAAGGGCCTGTTTCCGTGCTGTATCTCTAAACTAAACTGCACACTCATGAACTAGCTCTCCCACCCCCTGGCACAATGCTGATACCTACTGGGGTCTGTGAAGATGTCACATGTACCAAGCTCTTCAATGCCCTTCCCTTCCCAAGTGGGTGCCCATGCCCTTTAAATGGGTGCCACTCAGAGCTGGAATGTTAATAGCCGGGCGGGGAGATGGGAGGGAGATGGGGAACAACTTCAAACTTCATTCATTTGGTCTGTGTTTTTCTTTTAAGCCACATCTGGAGACTCAGGGGACCCACAAAGAGATAATTAGGACCACATGGACCATGAAAGGAAAGGCAAACAAACACACACATTCACACACTCACTCTCTCACACACACACACACACACACACACACACACACACACACACACACACACACACACACACACACTCTCTCACACACACACACACACACACACTCTCACAGACACACACACACACACACACACACACACGCACACACACACACACACTCACGCACACACACTCACACACACACACACACACACTCACACACACACACACTCTCTCACACATATACACTCACAAACACACACACACACACACAAAGACAGATACAAACACACACGCACACGCGCAGACGCACGCACATGCACATACACAGACACATTCAGACATACGTGCATCAAACACACATACGTGCACCATACACGCACATACGTGCACCATACACACACACACACACGCCACACACACAGACACACACACACACACGCGCACACTCACGCACATACAGAGGACACACACACACACACACACACACTTGGAAGCAGCAATATGAAAAGTAACTTCAACTCCGAGCAGGATGGCTATCGTAATTGAAGCATAAGTTATTGAAAGCCTGCCTCTGCTGCGTGGGACTCGCAGTGGAAGTGCACTGCTCCAGATTTGCTCAGCTTGCACTCACTCCCCTCCTTGCTTTAAGAAACCCATATGTGCTCAGCATCTGTCCACAGTGAGCAGCTGAGGAGAGTTGGACGTGTGCTGCACATCTCCTGGCTGGGCGAAGGCTGTCGGATCGCGGGCTGGCGGCACACCATTTGCACATTGTGTTAATACCCACTAATGGCAGAGATCAGAAGCTTTGAAGCAGAATTGCATTCTTATGAGGTGGTTTCGCCGTGCCGTTTAACTTGTTCAAAAGCAGTTCCAGGCGGTGTCTAAACTGCAAATGAGTAATCGATCACGGTACACCAACAGCGATGAAACGGAACAAAGTCTCTGCTACTGCTTCCCACCGCACACTCGATCAGAAAAAACATTGGAAACAGACACATGGTGCTGGAGTAACTCAGCGGGTCAGGCAGCCTCTCTGGAGATAGACACATGGTGCTGGAGTAACTCAACGGGTCAGGCAGCCTCTCTGGAGATAGACACAAGGTGCTGGAGTAATTCAGCGGGTCAGGCAGCATCTCTGGAGAAAAGGAATAGACAATAGACAATAGGTGCAGGAGTAGGCCATTCGGCCCTTCGAGCCAGCACCGCCATTCAATGTGATCATGGCTGATCAATGGGTGATCAATAGTAGACGTTTCCGCATAGTGAAGAGTGTAGAGGTGAATATTTAGGAAAAAAAGGTGGTCTGGCAAGATTCCTGAGGAGATGTCTTGGCCAGAGTGGTAAAGGTTGAGTATGCTTCCCTTCACTGGTCAGGCATTGTGTAGGATCAGGAAGGGTCTCGACCCGAAACGTCACCCGTTCCTTCTCTCCTGAGATGCTGCCTGACCCGCTGAGTTACTCCAGCATTTTGTGAATGGAGGATCAGGAAGTCATATTGCAGTCTTACGGGACTTTGACGAGATGGCATTTGGAACAATAAGGCAGCAGCTCTACCCGCTGTGCCACTCTGCCACCTCATGACCTGCTAAGTAGTTTAGTTTACAGCGCAGAAACAAGGCCCTTCGGCCCATCAAGTCTGCACCGACCAACGATCCCAACACATTAATGCACTGGGGACATTTTTTATACAGTTGTACCAAACCAACTAACTTACAAACCTGCACGTCTTTGGAGTGTGGGAGGAAACCAAAGTTCTCTTGAGAAAACCCACGCAGGTCACGGGGAGGACGTACAGACTCCGTGCACACAGCACCCGTGGCCATGATCGAACCGGGGCCTCTGGCGCTGTAAGCGCTGTAAGGCAGCAACTCTACCGCTGCGCCACCGTGCCGCCCTGAATATCTCTGGAGAACCTCCAGCAATTTTCTGACTTTACTCTAGGTTTCCATCGTCTGCAGGTTATTTTCTCTCTCTCTCTCTATCTCACTCTCTCTCTCTCATCAACAACTGAACTTAGTGACGGTGCATTCTCCAGGGCAGTATCGACCATGAAAATCCATGGCTGAGCTACAAAGAGCAGGGAGAAGAATGAGAAACAGCTGAGAGAGACGGAGGTTCTCAGTAGTTAAAGGAAAGTAATGAAAGTCCCGTAATGAGAAGTCTGGTGACTGCTGGGCGCCTGTCCCCTTCCCAGAAATATCAAAACAACTCTCCTGGCTGCATTTCAACGTGTGTGAACCAGCTGTTGTGCAAAGCATTCAATTGGAAATTCCACCCCAGCTTCAATCGGTTGGTGAAATTATGTCACGTACTGCGTGTGTCTGCTTGTCAGTTGTACAGGGCCCTGGTGAGACCACATCTGGAGTATTGTGCACAGTTTTGGTCTCCTAATTTGAGGAAGGACATCCTTGTAATTGAGGCAGTGCAGCGTAGGTTCACGAGATTGATCCCTGGGATGGCGGGACTGTCATATGAGGAAAGATTGAAAAGACTAGGCTTGTATTCACTGGAGTTTAGAAGGATGAGAGGGGATCTTATCAGGGCCGTCTTAACGCATGGGCCTGATGGGCACTTGCCCAGGGGCCCACGAGCATAGGGGCCCCATGCTGATCTGTGTATGTTAAGTGACTTGCAATAAATAAATACTACTTTAAAAATGTAGGTTCAATAAGTGCTTTTTTCGCAACATTTTCGGTCACTAAGTGCTTCTCACAGCGATCTGTAAGTGCTTTTCGCAACAATGTAGCACCCTAAGTCCATCGCTAAGTGCTTTTCGGTACGTGCTTTTCGCCGGCACGACAGGGGGGGGCTGGTAGGGAAAGGGGGGTGGGGGAGAGTAACGGTAGGGGCCCCAATACACTGCTTTGCCCGGGGGCCAATAATGCTGTAAAAACGGCCCTGGATCTTATACAAAACATATAAATTATAAAAGGACTGGACAAGCTAGATGCAGGAAAAATGTTCCCAATGTTGGGCGAGTCCAGAACCAGGGGCCACAGTCTTAGAATAAAGGGGAGGCCATTTAAAACTGAGGTGAGAAAAACCTTTTCACCCAGAGAGTTGTGAATTTGTGGAATTCTCTGCCACAGAGGGCTGTGGAAGCCAAATCACTGGATGGATTTAAGAGAGAGTTAGATAGAGCTCTAGGGGCTAGTGGAATCAAGGGATATGGGGAGATTCACAATGAATGGCGGTGCTGGCTCGAAGGGCCGAATTTTCTGTTTCTATGTTTTCTATGAAGTCACATCGCCTGGGATCAGTTTAGTTTAGTTTAGATTAGTTTAGTCTAGTTTGCCGTCACAAGGGCCGAGGTACAGTGTGAAGCTTGTGTTGCGTGCCAACCAGTCAGCGGAAAGACGACACATGATTTCAATCGAGCCGTCCAGGGTGTACAGATACACGATGAAGGGAATAACGTGAATAACAAGATAACGTTTCGTGCAAGATAAAGCCTGTAAGGTCCGATCAAAGATAGTCCGAGGGTTTCCGATGATGTGGAAACGCACACCATCAGAATCGGGGACAGTTTCTTCCCAGCTGTTATCAGGCAACTGAACCATCCTACCACAACCAGAGCTGAACTGAACTACTATCTGCCTCCTTGGTGACCCTCGGACTATCCTTGATCGGACTTTGCTGGCTTTACTTTGCACTAAAAATATTATTCCCTTATCCTGTATCTGTTCGCCGTGAATGGCCCAAGTGTAATCATGTATTATCTTTCCGCTGGCTGGATAGAACGTAACAAAAGCTTTTCACTGTACCTCAAAATGCTGGAGTAACTCAGCAGGTCAGGCAGCATCTCAGGAGAGAAGTTAATGAAGTCCATCAGTCCGAAGAAGGGTCTCGACCCGAAACGTCGCCCATTCCTTCTCTCCTGAGATGCTGCCTGACCTGCTGAGTTACTCCAGCATTTTGTGAATAAATACCTTCCGATTTGTACCAGCATCTGCAGTTATTTTCTTTCACTGTACACGTGACAATAAACGAAACTAAACTAAACTAAATCGAGGTACAGTGAAAAGCTTCTGTTGCGTGCCATCCAGTCAGCGGAAAGACAATACACAATTACAATCGAGCCATTTGCAGTGTACAGATACATCGGACTTGGAGGGCCGAAAAGGCCTGTTTCCGGCTGTATATATATGATATGATATGATATGATGATAAAGGGACTAACATGAATGACGTTTAGTGCGAGGTAAAGTCCGGTCAAAGACAATCCGGGAGTCTCCAATGAGATAGATAGTAGTTCAGGACCGCTCGCTGGTTGAGGTAGGATGATTCAGTTGCCTGATAACAGCTGGGAAGAAACAGTCCCTGAATCCAGAGGTGTGCGTTTTCACACTTCTAAACATTTTGCCCGCTGGGGGAGGGGTGGGGGGGGGGGGGGGAAGAGGGAGTGGGCAGGGTGCGACTTGCCCTTGATTAGATTAAAACCTTTTGCACACTCTGCCGATGATCTTTAGCGCTCAATCTAAAGAACAAAAGCACAAAACGACTGGGTCAATTCCGCTTGAGGCATTTTACAGCCCAGTGGTATGAATATTGATTTCTCTCACTTCAGGCATTCCCTCTCTCTCCATCCCTCCCCCACCCAAGTCGCACCAATTTCCAATGTTCACCCCACAAACAGCTTACAATGGCCCGCTTCCTTTATCTTCCTTACTGTTTTGCATATATTTCATGCTTTGTTCTTTATCTCTCTATGGCACCGTCCGTCTACATATCTGTCGTTTCCCTTATTCCTAACCAGTCTGAAGAAGGGTCTCGACCCGAAACGTCACCCATTCCTTCTCTCCAGAGATGCTGCCTGTCCCGCTGAGTTACTCCAGCTTTTTGTGTCCGTCTTGGGTCACTTATCTGCACAATTTGGGTTGAACTGCCTGTTTCCACGCTGTGACACTCTACGACTCTACGACTGGTCTTCTGGGGACAAGCTTGATATCAACATCAACATCCCTCTGCTGCGAGACATATGCCCTAAACAGTCAACAGATGATATCAAGACGGAGACGGAAGGGACTGCAGATGCTGGGATCGATCGATCTTGTGCAGAACACAAAGTGCTGGAGTTACTCAGCGGGGTCAGGCAGCATCTCTGGAGGACAAGGATAGGCGACGTTTTGGGATGGGGCTCTTCTCCACACTGACCACTTCAGGCAGCCTCAGAAAAGCAGCCAACACAATCAAAGACTTGTTCATACCTCTCCCCTGGCTCTCAGTCTGAAGGAGGTTCTCGACCCGAAACCATACCCTGTTCCTTTTCTCCAGAGATGCTGCCTGACCTGCTGAGTTACTCCGGCATTCTGTGTCTATCTTTGGTGCAAACCAGCATCTGCAGTTCCTTCCTACACACTTGTCCCACCCCGGTCGGTCACAGCTTCCTCTCCCCACTCCTGTCCGGCAGAAGGAACAGAAGCTTGAAAGTGCGCACCATTAGACTCAGGAACAGCTTCTTACGCTCTGCAATCAGGCTTCTGAACGGCCCTTCCGTAAGCTAGGGTACTGTCCCTTTCACTTCTATGCAGCACGCTAGAGGTATTTAAGAGGCTTTTGGATAGGCATGTGGATATTCAGGGAACTCCAGGAGAAAGGTTATGTTCAGGTGGATAAGAGTTGGTCTTGGCATCATTTTCGGCACTGACATTGTGGGCTGAAGGGCCTGTTCCTGTGTTGTTCCTCTTATAGACAATAGACAATAGGTGCAGGAGGAGGCCATTCAGCCCTTCGAGCCAGCACCGCCATTCACTGTGATCATGGCTGATCATTCTCAATCAGTACCCCGTTCCTGCCTTCTCCCCATACCCCCTGACTCCGCTATCCTTAAGAACTCTATCTAGCTCTCTCTTGAATGCTTTCAGAGAATTGGCCTCCACTGCCTTCTGAGGCAGAGAATTATGATCTTATACACCTCTATAAGATCGCCCCTCATCCTCCTGCGCGCCAAGGAATAGTGTCCTAGGCTGTTCAACCCCTCGAGCTGCCAGAGGAGATAGTTGAGGCAGGTACCATCGCAACCTTTAAGAAACAATTAGACAGGTACATGGATAGGACAGATTTAGAGGGATATGGGCCAAAGGCAGGCAGGTGAGACGAGCGTAGATGGGACACATCGGTCTGCATGGGCAAGCAGGGCCGGAGAGCATGTTTCCACACCGTATGACTCTACGACTCCAAGACCCTCCCTTTAGCTTAGGCCCCCAAGTCTGGGCAACATCCTCGTAAAAAAACAGGAAGAACGAACCAAACTCCGTACAGAGTGCTGCGCCGGCAGCCAGGATCGAACCCAGGTCTCCGGCGCTGTGAGGCGGCAGCTCGTCCGCTGCGCCACCGTGCCGCCCTGCCAGTGCGCACCGCGGAATGTTCTACACGCCGCGAGAGCTCCCGTCTCCTCCTCCCCGTCACGCAATGAGTTCCAGACCTCCGTCCCTCCTTGAGCGGAATAATAATCTTCCCAAATCCCATCCTAATCCTCCATCCAATTAGTGTAAGTCTTTGCCCCCCGGTTACCACTCTCTCAGCCAAGGGAAACAACTCTTTCTTCTGTTCACTCCGTCCCGCCCCCCCCCCCCCCCCCCCCCACCCCCCCTCATGAGTTTAATGAACAAAAACATTCGCTACGATTTCAAAAGCCTTTGTACACTAAGTGAGCAATGAATGTGAGCAAGGGCAGGTCCGGTACGGGACAAACTAATTTAGCCCGAAATACGGGGATGTCCCGGCTAACACGGGCCAGTCGGCAGCCCTGTGTCTCATCCACCCTCCCTCACCACATGCCATTCCAGGGAATCAGTGGTATTGGGAATGGACACGATCAAAGAGGGACCTTCGCTCAGCCCGTCTTAACCAACCTGATCTCCCGGTGGCTCAGCACTTCAACTCCCCCTCCCACTCCCAGCCTGACCTTTCTGTCATGGGCCTCCTCCATTGTCAGAGTGAGGCCCACCGCAAATTGGAGGAACAACATCTCATATTTCGCTTGGGCAGCTTACACCCCAGCGGTATGAACATTGATTTCTCTAACTTCAGATAGTTCCTCTGGCCCTCTCTTTCCCCTCCCGCTTCCCAGTTCTCTCACTCGTCTTCCTGTCTCCAACTACATCCTATCTTTGTCCCGCCCCCCTCCCCTGACATCAGTCTGAAGAAGGGTCTCGACCCGAAACGTCACCCGTTCCTTCTCTCCTAGGTTACTAGGTCTTACTAGGTTAATTCCCGGAATGGCGGGACTGTCATATCTTTAAAGACTGGCGCTGTGAAGCAGCAGGTCTACTACTGTTCTGCCACCGTGCTATCCCCTTTTTGTAGCTTGTTTTGCAACGGGACTGTCATATGTTGAAAGACTGGAGCGACTAGGCTTGTATACCCTTGAATTTAGAAGGATGAGAGGGGATCTTATCAAAACATTCAAGATTATTAAGGGGTTGGACATGTTAGAGGCAGGAAACATGTTCCCAATGTTGGGGGAGTCCAGAACCAGGGGCCACAGTTTAAGAATAAGGGGTAGGCCATTTAGAACTGAGATGAGGAAAAACTTTTTCAGTCAGAGAGTTGTAAATCTGTGGAATTCTCTGCCTCAAAAGGCAGTGGAGGCCAATTCTCTGAATGCATTCAAGAGAGAGCTAGATAGAGCTCTTAAGGATAGCGGAGTCAGGGGGTATGGGGAGAAGGCAGGAACGGGGTACTGATTGAGAATGATCAGCCATGATCACATTGAATGGCGGTGCTGGATCGAAGGGCCGAATGGCCTCCTCCTGCACCTATTGTCTGTTGTCTATTGTCCTGAGATGCTGCCGGCATTTTGTGACACCTTAGATATGATCAAAGAGGGGAACGATTCGCTGTGTTTTTCTTTCTTCAAGCACAAACTCGCCTGAACTGACTGGACCAGCTACTCTGCTGCCCGTTGAATCCAGCGATCATTGTTGACAACTGTTTATGGTGTTGCCACAGAGACTGTACATCCCCCCCCCACACCCTGGTCACACGCCCACTCGTGTACGGGCGGCAAGTCGCGCCGCCGCCACCACCGCTCACGGGAATCTGGGGATTATAAAGGTCACACCCTGTTCCCACAGCCGAATTAGGACTTCTTCCCATTGCTAAGTTGTAAATATCCCATGCTGAAAACTCCCTTTGTTCAGTGTTCCCACCTCGAGTGATGGCACGAGCGAAGGGAACAAGTTTTATAACTTCAGTAAAAAATAAACGCTGACACAAAACGCTCATAAACAATCTATTCCACACATGCCATCCACATCGAATCTATGGGTGGAAACAGGCCCTTCGGCCCACAGAGTCCGTGCCGGCCATCGATCGCCCCCATAGAACACCAGTTTCATGGTGTTATCCCACTTTCTCAACCACTTCCCAACCCACTAGGATACACACAGAATACACACGGAATAAAAAGATGTATCAGCCATGATTGAATCGCGGAATAAGCTTGATGGGCCGAATGGCCGAATTCTGCTCCTGTCAGTTATGAGCGTATGAAGAAGTAGCTGAGGCATTTTTTTTTTAGATTTAGAGATACAGCGCGGAAACAGGCCCCTTCGGCCCACCGAGTCCGTGCCGCCCAGCGATCCCCGCACATTAACACTATCCTACACACACTAGGGACAATTTTTTTTACATTTACCCAGTCAATTAACCTACATACCTGTACATCTTTGGAGTGTGGGAGGAAACCGAAGATCTCGGAGAAAACCCACGCAGGTCACGGGGAGAACGTACAAACTCCGTACAGACAGCACCCGTAGTCAGGATCGAACCTGAGGCTCCGGCGCTGCATTCGCTGTAAGGCAGCAACTCTACCGCTGCGCCACCGTGCAGTTTTGTTTAGATTAAAAATACAGTGTGGAGTCAGGTCCTTTGGACCCACTGAGTCCACACTAACTATCGAAGGTATTTATTCACAAAATGCTGGAGTAACTCAGCAGGTCAGGCAGCATCTCAGGAGAGAAGGAATGGGTGACGTTTCGGGTCGAGACCCTTCAGTCTGAAGAAGGGTCTCGACCCGAAACGTCACCCTTTCCTTCTCTCCTGAGATGCTGCCTGACCTGCTGAGTTACTCTAGCATTTTGTGAATAAATACCTTCGATTTCTACCAGCATCTGCAGTTATTTTCTTATACCACACTAACTATCGATCACATCTACACCGACCGGTTCTATGCCATCCCACTTTCTCAGCCACTGCCAACACACTGGGGGCAATTTACAGAGGCCAATTACTAGTTCAACAGTACGTTATTGTCACAAGTGCCTCAGTAGAGTGAAATTCTTTTTCCTTAGAAATCCTACTGTACGTAGGGCACAATCATACTTAATTACAAGGGAGTAGTGCCTAACCCACAAACCCGCAACTATTTGGCATGTGGGAATGTGGGAAGAAATCACAGTGGCCCAAGAAAGCCCCACGTGGTCACGGGGAGAAGGTACAAACTCCGGGCAGACAGCACCCGAGGTCAGGATAGAACCGGGGTCTCTGGCGCTGGGAAGCAGCAGCTCCACCCGCCGTGCCACCGTGCCGGCCTAGCTATTCTTACCCCAACGTTCCAAAAAGCTTTGGGAAGCTAAGTCGAACCAGAGAATGATTGAAGCTGGGAAGTATGTTGCTTTTTTTTCTTGCTTGTAAAAAATGCTCCCTTTTTTTTTACAAGCAAGTGGAAAGGTCTACAAGTGGAAACGAGAGATTAGAAGGCAGAGCTTGAAGGTGAGAGCGGACAAGTACCTCAGCTGCACGGAGGCAGAGAGGAGAGCTCTTCAGCGGGTATTCCATCGAGCTCAGAGGACCATCGGAACACAGCTACCAGCCTTGGAGGGCATCTACAACACACGATGCCTCAGAAAAGCCACCAGCATCCACAAAGACTCCTCACACCCCTGCAACAGTCTGTTCGAACTTCTACCATCGGGCAGACGCTACAAGGCCTTCTACGCCCGCACCTCCAGACTCAGGAACAGCTTCATCCCCAGGGCCATAGCTGCTATGAACCGGTCCTGCTGAGCCGGATGGTCACATCGCACAGTGAACCAGCACAGAACTACTTGCACTTTATTCTGTTTTAAAACTGTTACAATTTGTTTCATTGGGTTGTTTAAATTAATACTGACTAGCTAATGGACCTACACTGTCCGGACCTACACTGTCCGGGCCTAAGGTGTCCGGACCTACACAATCTGGGCCTACACAGTCCGGGCCTACACTGTCCAGGCCTACAGTGTCCGGACCTACACTGTCCGGGCCTACACTGTCTGGACCTACACTGTCCGGGCCTACAGAGCCCGGGCCTACAGTGTCCGGACCTACACTGTCCGGGCCTACACTGTCCGGGCCTACACTGTCTGGGCCTACACTGTCCGGGCCCACACTGTCCGGGCCCACACTGTCCGGGCCTACACTGTCCGGACCTACACTGTCCGGGCCTACACTGTCCGGGCCTACATTGTCCGGACCTACACTGTCCTGGCCTACACTGTCCGGACCTACACTGTCCTGGCCTACAGTGTCTGGACCTACACTGTCCAGGCCTACAGCGCCCGGGCCTACAGTGCCCCCCGGGCCTAATACGGGACAAGGGCGGCCCCGTACAGGACAAACCAATTTAGCCCAAAATACGGGATGTCCCGGCTAATATGGGACAGTTGGCCACCCTACGTGTACCAAAGTACAGTGAAAAGCTTTTTTTGTTGAATGCTATCCAGTTAGCGGAAAGATTATACATGATTATAACAGAGCCATCCAAATGTACAGATACATGACAAAGGGAATAACGTTTAGTGCAAAATAAAGTCCAGTAAAGTCCGATTAAAGATAGACCGAGGGTCTCCAGTGAGATATATAGTCAACATTCTCTTGCTTCCTCGTTTGTTTAGTTTAGCTTGGTTTAGTTTAGCTTAGTTTATGGTTTCGTATAGTTCAGTTTGTTGTCATGTGTACAGGTACAGTGAAAAGCTTTTTGTTGCGTGCTAACCAGTCAGCGGAAATACTATACATGATTACAGTTGAACCATCCACAGTGTACAGATACAGAATAAAGGGACTAATGTTTAGTGTAAGATACAGTCCAGTAAAGTCCGATTAAAGATAGTCCGAGGGTCTCCAATGAGGTAGATTGTAGCTCAGGACCGCTCTCTAGTTGTTGATAGGATGGTTCAGTTGCCTGCTAACAGCTGGGAAGAAACTGTTCCTGAATCTGGAGGTTTTCACACTTTTGCATCTCTTGCCCGATGGGAGAGAGGAGAAGAGGGAGTGACCGAGGCGTGACATTTGGATCCTTAATCTGTTGACGGCCTTTCCCTATTTGCCTATTAATCATCAATATCTTTCCTTTTTTGCTTCACTGGAGTATATTTAATTTGTACTTTGTCTGTTTCCTGTTTATCCATTTCGTGTTAAGTACAGCCCAGTTTGCCAATTTTTCACTCCCTTTAATCTGGGCAAGGTCCCTTTTTTAATCTCAGTATAATTAGCTATTTCAAGTCCAATGCACATGCCTCTTGCCTTTTCTTGTTCCTTGCTATTCTTACATTGAGCATAATAGACAATAGACAATAGACAATAGGTGCAGGAGTAGGCCATTCAGCCCTTCGAGCCAGCACCGCCATTCAATGCGATCATGGCTGATCACTCTCAATCAGTACCCCGTTCCTGCCTTCTCCCCATACCCCCTAACTCCACTATCCTTAAGAGCTCTATCCAGCTCTCTCTTGAAAGCATCCAACGAACTGGCCTCCACTGCCTTCTGAGGCAGAGAATTCCACACCTTCACCACCCTCTGACTGAAAAAGTTCTTCCTCATCTCCGTTCTAAATGGCCTACCCCTTATTCTTAAACTGTGGCCCCTTGTTCTGGACTCCCCCAACATTGGGAACATGTTATCTGCCTCTAATGTGTCCAATCCCCTAATTATCTTATATGTTTCAATAAGATCCCCCCTCATCCTTCTAAATTCCAGTGTATACAAGCCCAATCGCTCCAGCCTTTCAACATACGACAGTCCCGCCATTCCGGGAATTAACCTAGTGAACCTACGCTGCACGCCCTCCATAGCAAGAATATCCTTCCTCAAATTTGGAGACCAAAACTGCACACAGTACTCCAGGTGCGGTCTCACCAGGGCCCGGTACAACTGTAGAAGGACCTCTTTGCTCCTATACTCAACTCCTCTTGTTACGAAGGCCAACATTGTGGTCACTCTTCCCGAGTGTTCCCCTGATTAACATGCCCAGCTTGTTTCCAATGGCTGCCAAAGTCATGATTTACTGCCATAGAGTGATACAGCGTGGAAACAGGCCCTTCGGCCCAACTTGCTCACACCGGCCAACATGTCCCACCTGCCTGCATTTGATCCATATCCTTCCAAACCTGTCCTATCCATGTGTCTGTCTAAATGTTTCCTAAACGTTGGGATAGTCCCTACCTCAACTACATCCTCTGGCAGTTCGTTACATACACTCACCTACTCTGGGCAAGAGACTCTGTGCGTCTAATCAATTTATTCCTCTCACGATTTTATGCACCTCTCTAAGATCACCCCTCATCCTCCTGCGCTCCATGGAATAGTCCCAGCCTACTCAACCTCTCCCTATAGCTCAGACCCTCGAGTCCTGGAACATGCATATATAAAACAATAGACAATAGGTGCAGGAGTAGGCCATTCGGCCCTTCGAGCCAGCACCACCATTCAATGTGATCATGGTTGATCATTCTCAATCAGCACCCCGTTCCTGCCTTCTCCCCATACCCCCTGACTCCGCTATCCTTAAGAGCTCTATCTAGCTCTCTCTTGAATGCATTCAGAGAATTGGCCTCCACTGCCTTTTGAGGCAAAGAATTCCACAGATTTACAACTCTCTGACTGAAAAAGTTTTCCTCATCTCAGTTCTAAATGGCCTACCCCTTATTCTAAAACTGTGGCCCCTGGTTCTGGACTCCCCCAACATTGGGAACATGTTTCCTGCCTCTAACGTGTCCAACCCCTTAATAATCTTATATGTTTTGATAAGATCCCCTCTCATCCTTCTAAATTCAAGGGTATACAAGCCTAGCCGCTCCAGTCTTTCAACATATGTCAGTCCCGTTGCAAAACAAGCTACAAAAAGGGGATAGCACGGTGGCAGAACAGTAGTCGACCTGCTGCTTCACAGCGCCAGAGACCCAGGTTTGATCCCGACTATGGGTGCTGCCTGTGCGGAGTATGCACGTTCTCCCTGTAACCACCTGGGTTTTCTGTGGGAGCTCCGGTTTCCTCCCACATCCCAAAGGCATTCAGGTTTGTAGGTTAATTGGCTTCTGTACATTGGCACTGGTGAGTTTAGACAATAGACAATAGGTGCAGGAGCAGGCCATTCAGCCCTTCGAGCCAGCACCGCCATTCAACGTGATCATGGCTGATCATTCACAATCAGTACCCCGTTCCTGCCCTCTCCCATACCCCGGGGGGAGTAACAGGGCGGGTCGGGCAGCGTCTGTGGAGAACACGGAGGATGCGATACTGGGATAACATGGCACTAATTATCTTCTGTAAATTGCCACTGGTGTGTAGGGTAGGACTAGTGTGAGGGTAATCACTGGTCGGAGCGGACTCAGTGTGTTGAAGGACCTGTTTTCAAGCTGCATCTCCAAAGTAAACTAAACTAAACCCACACTACACTAAATGTCTTCCCACTGTCACATTAAGTTTAGTTTATTGTCATGCGCACTGAGTGAGGTACCTGGTGAAAAGCTTTCAGAATGTAGAACATAGAAAAATAGGTGCAGGAGGAGGCCATTTGACCCTTCAAGCCAGATGCTGGTACAAATCAAAGGTATTTATTCACAAAATGCTGGAGTAACTCAGCAGGTCAGGCAGCATCTCAGGAGAGAAGGAATGGGTCATTCCCTCTCTCCTGAGATGCTGCCTGACCTGCTGAGTTACTCCAGCATTTTGTGAATAAATACCACCATTCATTGTGATCATGGCTGATCATCCACAATCAGTAACCCGTGCCTGCCTTCTCCCCATATCCCTTGATTCCGCTAGCCCCTAGAGCTCTATCTAACTCTATCTAATTTATCTAACTCTCTCAAGAGCTCTGTCTAACTCTATCTAATTTTAAATTCATCCAGGGAGTTGGCCTCCACTGCCCTCTGCGGCAGAGAATTCCACAACTTCACAACTCTCTGGGTGAAAACGTTTCTTCTCACCTCAGTTTGACGCGTGCTAACCAGCCAGCTGAATGACAATACATGTTTACAATCGAGCTATCAACACTGTACAGATACATGATGAAGGGAATAACGTGAATAATGTTTAGTGCAAGATAAAGTCCAGTAAACTCCAATCAAAGATAGTCCGAGGGTCTCCAATGAGGCAGATCGTTGCTCAGGACTGCTCTCGAGGTGTTGGTAGGATGGCTCAGTTGCCTGATAATAGCTAGTGTAAGTAGACACAAAATGTTGGAGTAACTCAGCGGGTCAGGCAGCCTGCCCCGACCCGCGCCCCCCCCCCGAGATGCTGCCTGACCCGCTGAGTTACTCCAGCATTTTGTGTCCTACCTTCGATTTAAAACCAGCATCTGCAGTTATTTTTCCTACACAATAGCTATTAAGTGTTTCCCTGTGTAAGAAAATAACTGCAGATGCTGGTACAAATCGAAGGTGTTTATTTCACAAAATTCTGGAGTAACATCACCCATTCCTTTCTCTCCTGAGATGCTGCCTGACCCGCCGAGTTACTCCAGCATATTGTGAAATAAATACCTTCGAAATACCTAAACAAAATCTCTGATGATTATGAACACATTGATAATAGTGCCACTTCCTACTCTCTCCTGATTATTTCACTCTCTCCTCAAAGTTTAGCATCGATGTAACTAAATATACCAATCCTGTCTTGACCGCACTCAAATTTCAGTTCCCGGTTCACTCCTATTTTAATCTGTGATGTTTGTTTCCTAATTTTATACTTGGCAATGCAGACTTGTAACTCTATCTTGTACAGAACTGAACTAACTATCCAACCGCACGAACTGTGGTTCCCCTCTTACCAAGCAGCGTTGAGTTTAGTTTAGAGATACAGCGTGGAAACAGGCCTTTTGGCCCAACGAGTCTGCACCGACCAGCGATCCCCGCACACTAACACCATCCTACACACACACTAGGATAACTTTTACATTTATACCAAGCCAATTAACCTACAAACCTGTACGTCTTTGGAGCGTGGGAGGTAGGGGTTGCCAACTATCTCGCTCCCAAATAAGGGACAGGGTGACGTCACCGCCCCCACGTGACCTCACCCAGCCAGTGGCCACGTGCTCCACTCCACCAATGGCGGCCGCCCCAGGCCGGGGAGACGGGTTGCTACGCAACCTCCGTTAGGTGGCGCCCGGGCCTCCGGACCTACACTGTCCGGACCTACACTGTCCGGACCTACACTGTCCGGACCTACACTGTCCGGACCTACACTGTCGGGACCTACACTGTCCGGACCTACACTGTCCGGACCTACACTGTCCGGACCTACACTGTCCGGACCTACACTGTCCGGACCTACACTGTCCGGACCTACACTGTCCGGACCTACACTGTCCGGACCTACACTGTCCGGACCTACACTGTCCGGACCTACACTGTCCGGACCTACACTGTCCGGACCTACACTGTCCGGACCTACACTGTCCGGACCTACACTGTCCGGACCTACACTGTCCGGACCTACACTGTCCGGACCTACACTGTCCGGACCTACACTGTCCGGACCTACACTGTCCGGACCTACACTGTCCGGACCTACACTGTCCGGACCTACACTGTCCGGACCTACACTGTCCGGACCTACACTGTCCAGACCTACAGCGTCCGTGCCTACAGCGTCTGGGCCTACACTGTCCAGGCCTACAGCGTCTGGGCCTACACTGTCCAGGCCTACAGCACCCCCCGGGGCCTAATACGGGCCAAGGGCTGCCCCGTAAAGGACAAACCAATTCAGCCCAAAATACGGGATGTCCCAGCTAATACGGAACAGTTGGCAACGCTGGTGGGAGGAAACCGAAGTTCTCAGAGAAAACCCACGCAGGCCACGGGGAGAACGTACAAACTCCGTACAGACAGCACCTGTAGTTATGATGGAACCCGGGTCTCTGGCGCTGTGAGGCAGCAACTCTACCGCTGCGCCACCGTGCCGCTCTGTACACACTGTGCTGTAACTAATCATTATTTAAAGACTAGGCCACAAGACCTTATGTCACAGGATATAAGAAAATAATAAATATGAACATTGAATCCTCCAATGTTACGTTCACCCAACCCCCCCCATTCACCCTCTTTGTTTCCTAAGCCCCAAATCACCTCACCCACACCCAGCCCAGTGTACGGTGGCACAGCGGTAAAGTTGCTGCCTCACAGCGCCAGAGACCCAGGTTCAATCCTGACCTCAGGTGCTGTCTGTACAGAGTTTGCACGTTCTCCCTATGACCGTGTGGGTTTTCTCCGGGTGCTCCGGTTTCCTCCCACATCCCAAAATATGCAGGTTTGTCGGTCAATTGGCTTCTGTAAATTGCCCCTAGTGTGTGTGTGTAAGATGCAAAATTGGGATAATATAGAAATAACTTTCGGCTGGCCGTTGGTCGGCACGGACGCGGTCGGTGGAAGGGCCTGTTTCCACGCTGTATCTCTAAACATTCATTTCTCCCACTACCCCACCCCACTCTGTTGCCCGGCCCCACTGAGTTACTCCAGCACTCATGGAATGAGCTGCTGGAGGAGGAGTTGAGGCAGGGCCTGTAAAAGCATTTAAAAGATACTTGGAAAGGTACATGGATGGGAAAGGTTTAGAGGGATATGGGCCAAACGCGGGGAAATGGGACTAGTTTGGATGGGGCATCTTGGCCGGCATGGACGAGTTGGGCCGAATGGCCTGTTTCCGTGCCGTCTCACTCTGTGACACTATAACTCGGCACGGTGGCGCAGCGGTAGAGTTCCTGCCTTGCAACGCCTGGGTCCTAGGTTCGATCCTGACGACGGACACTGTCTGTACAGAGTTTGTACGTTCTCCCCGTGACCTGCATGGGTTTTCACTGGGATCTCTGGTTCCTTCCACACTCCAAAAGACGTGCGGGTTTGTAGGTTAATCGGCCTGGTATAAAGGTAACTTGTCCCTGGTATGTGCAGGAGAGTGTTCTTTGCGGGGATCGCTGGTCGGCGCGGACCTGTTTCTGCGCTGTACCTCTAAACTAAATTTAACGAAACTAAACTAAACTCTGAGCAGCAAGTCGTCTCGCAGTGGAGGGGACGTGTACAGTCAGCAGGGCAGAGGTCGAGATGGCTACTGCACGGATCAAAGATGGCTACTGCACGGATCAAAGATGGCTACTGCACGGATCAAAGATGGCTACTGCACGGATCAAAGATGGCTACTGCACAGATCAAAGATGGCTACTGCACGGATCAAAGATGGCTACTGCATGGATCAAAGATGGCTACTGCACGGATCAAAGATGGCTACTGCACGGATCAAAGATGGCTGCTGCACGGATCAAAGATGGCTGCTGCACGGATCAAAGATGCTGAGAGAACAGATTTCAAATGCCAAGAAACAAGAGAAGGTTTGCGAGCTCTTACCTCTGAGCCAGCGAGAGAGAGAGGGAGAGAGAGAGAGAGAGAGAGAGAGAGAGAGAGGGGGGAGGGGAGAGAGGGGGAGGGGAGAGAGGGGGAGGGGAGAGAGGGGGAGGGGGAGAGGGGGAGGGGGAGGGGAGAGAGGGGGAGGAGAGAGAGGGGGAGGAGAGAGAGAGAGAGAGAGAGAGAGAGAGAGAGAGAGAGAGAGAGAGAGAGAGAGAGAGAGAGGAGAGAGAGAGAGAGAGAGAGAGAGAGAGAGAGAGAGAGAGAGAGAGAGAGAGAGAGAGAGAGAGAGAGAGAGAGAGAGAGAGAGATGTCACCCAACTCTCCTGCTGTTTTATTCTATCTGATTTCAATTCTAGGCGAGTGGGTGATCCATGAACTATTTTCAGCTTTCTCGCTTCCAGGCGTGAACGTTCCAAACTTGTGGAACAACGTCTCCAAGCCTTGAGAACCAAGCCTTGCGAGGCAAGATTCACCATGATCCATTCCACATGTTACATGGCACGGCGGTAGAGTTGCTGCCTTACAGCGCCTGCGACCCGGGTTCCATCCTGACCACGGGTGCTGTCTGTTTGGAGTTTGCACGTTCTCCCCGTGACCTGCCCGGGTTTTCTCCGGGAACTCCGGTTTCCTCCCACACTCCAAAGATGGGCATGTTTGTTCGCTGATTGGCTTGGTAAAATTGTATGTTGTCCCTAGTTTGTAGGATAGTGTTTGAGTGCAGCGATGGCTAGTTGGTACCAGGCTCGATGGGCCGAAGGGCCTGTTTCCGCGCTGTATCTCTAAACTAAACTAACCTAAGCATTTTCCTTTATGAACAATGATCCATTTTCCTCGAGCATCGTCCCCTTTGATCTGTCATTTTCACACCTTACCTTTCCATATCTCTCTGTTCCCCTCTCCCCTGCTCTTGACCCAAAACGTCACCCATTCCTTTTCTTCAGCGATGCTGCCTGTCCCGCTGAGTTACTCCAGCATCTTATGTCGAGCTCCTTGTAAACTCAATGTTGAACTCAAAAATTTCACGTTTCATATTTCCAGCATTCACACTTTTTTTTAAATTTCTGGGTAATTTCAGATCCTGTGCAATTTCTCTTCAGAAGACTCTTCAGAAAGTGGGATTAACTTTCATCGGGACAGTCCGAAGTACAGAGATAGCACGTGCGTAAAGATGCAGAGAAAAGCCGGGTGGGAAGGTACGTGATGGGCAGGAGGGACTGAACATCACCAGTAGATCACAAGAGTCAGACAGCACGGAAACAGGCTCAACGCCTCACTGCGACCAAGGGCCATTTTGCCCTTCAAGCCAGTTCTACCTCTCAGTTATTGCGGCCACACGCCCCTTGGTTTCCTGACTCTTTTGTGACTTTATCAGCACTAAATACGTGGTGACTCTGCATACTTTGTGTATCGTATGCAAAAACAAAGAATTTCACTGACAATAAAGTATCATTGAACATTGAACCTGGGTTTACCAAATTGCTCCCTTCCTCCCTTTAATGGATGAATGATCCGTCAGCATTTCACGTTTAGAGATACAGCGCGGAAACAGACCTTTTGGCCCACCGAGCCCACGCCGACCAGCGATTCCCACACACTAGCAGGAGCCTACACACGCTGGGGACAATTTACAATTTTTACCAAAGCCAATTAACCTGCAAACCTGCACGTCTTCGGAGAGCGGGAGGAAACCGGAGCACCCGGAGAAAACCCACGGAGGTCACGGGGAGAACGTACAATCTTGGTACAGACCACCTGCGGTGAGGATCGAGCCCGGGTCTCTGGCGCTGTGAGGCGGCAGCTCTACCGCCGCGCCACCGCACCGCGCCACTGCGCCGTGCCACCGCGCCTAGTTTCATGTCTAGATTTGAGAATTAGGAACTCGCATTAGACTGGCAAACTTCACAGAAGTTACTACCCGAAGACTTTCATTCATTCATTCAAAGGCTACAAATGATATCTGTTTCATCAATGTGAAGCAAAGATGAATTAACCCACACAATAATTTTATCTTATCAAATATAGCAGGTGAGAGACGGAATGGAATGTAATCTTTACGGACTGTGGCCAGTATTTAAGATCTAAATTGATATTTGATCATAAGCAAGATAAGCAAAACGGAATTCGTTTTGATCTTTAAGAAGCATTTGATCTCATCTCAAAAGAGGGTTGGAGCCTGAGCACTGGGGCTCCATAAACCACAAACAATGTACCTGGTGCCTGCTAACAGAAGGATCTTTGCATTTTCAAGGCCTTTGGTCAATAGTTCTTTGACAACCTCTTGTATAATCAGCGCTCCCATGAATGCATAGTCACCTGCAACGAAGCACAAGGAGAGACATTTGTGGGAACACTAGGCAAAGAATGGCTCTGACATAAAACAACATTGCTAGGAACAGAGACAAAGAACAAAGAAAGATACGGCAAAAGAACGGTGGCGCATGGGTAGCTTTTAGATTTTTTTTTTAGATTTAGATTTAGAGATACAGCGCGGAAACAGGCCCTTCGGCCCACTGGGTCCGCGCCGCCCAGCGATCCCCGCACATTAACACTATCCTACACACACCAGGGACAATTTTTTTAAAACATTTGCCCAGCCAATTAACCTACATACCTGCGCGTGTTTGGAGTGTGGGAGGAAACCGAAGATCTCGGAGAAAACCCACGCAGGTCACGGGGAGAACGTACAAACTCCGTACAGACGGTGCCCGTAGTCAGGATCGAACCTGAGTCTCCGGCGCTGCATTCGCTGTAAGGCAGCAACTCTACCGCCGCGCCACCGTGCCGCCCTGACAGTTTGCTGCCTTACAGCGCTGGAGACCCGGGTTCCATCCTGACTACGGGCGCCGTCTGTACGGAGTTTGTACGTTCTCCCCGTGACCTGCGTGGGTTTTCTCCGAGATCTTCGGTTTCCTCCCACACTCCAAAGACGTGCAGGTTCGTAGGTTAATTGGCTTGGTGTAAATGTAAAAATTGTCCCTCGTGGGTGGGGGATATTGTTAATGTTCAGGGATCGCTGGACAGCGCAGACTTGGTGGTCCGAAGGGCCTGTTTTCGCTCTGTATCTCTAAACTAAACCAAAAACTAAACTAAGAACAGGCCATTTGGCCCACGATGTCTGTGCCAAACAAGATACCACGATATACTAACCTCTGCCTGCTCGTGGTCCTTACCTCTCCATTCCCTGCATATCCATCTGTATACCTGTGCCCACCAATCACTTGCCAGGCCTCTTCCCGCCCCAACCTTTCCCTCCTGACTACGACCAGTCGGTAGAAGGGTCCCAACCCGACACCTCACCCATCCTTTATCTCCAGAGTTGCTGCCTGACCCGCTGAGTAACTCCATCACTATTGTCGGAAAATAACTGCAGATGCCGGTACAAACCGAAGGTATTTATTCACAAAATGCTGGAGTAACTCAGCAGGTCAGGCAGCATCTCGGGAGAGAGGGAATGGGTGACGTTTCGGGTCGGGACCCTTCTTCAGTCTGAAGAAGGGTCTCGACCCGAAACGTCGCCCATTCCTTCTCTCCCGAGATGCTGCCATCACTATTGTGCCCATCGTCGGTAAAAACCAGCATCTGCAGTTCATTCAGTTTAGTTTACATCAGATTTACAGCACAGAAACAGGCCCTTCGGCCCACCGGGTGCATGCCCACCCACCATCGGTCACCCGTTCACACTAGTTCTATGTTATCTCACTTTTGTGTCCACTCCACTTGGGGCAATTTTTCACAGGTCAATCACCTACAAATCCGCACGTCTTTATTCAGTTTTAGTTTAGTTTAGTTTACTATTGTCACGTATGCCGAGATACAGCGAAAAGCTATTTTGCCACGTGCTATCTAGTGCGATTAAAAATAGACCGGCGGTCTCCAATGACGGAGATGGCAGTCATAGTCTAACTCCCTTATCTGTTTAGTTTAACTGAGTTTAGTTTAATTTAGTTTTGTTTAGTTTATTGCCACGTGTACCGAAATACAGTGAAAAGCTTTTTGTTGTTGTGTGGTATCCAGCCAGTGGAACGACTATACACAATTACAATGAAGCCGTCCACAGTGTACAGATGCAGGGTAATGGGAATAATGTTTAGTGCAAGATAAAGTCCGGTAAAGTCTGATTAAAAATAGTTTGAGGGTATCCAATGTTGCAGTCGGCAGCACAGGACCGCTCTCTAGTTGGTGATAGGATGGTTAAGTTGCCCGATAACAGATGGGAAGAAACTGTCCCTGAATCTATTTTTCAGTTTAGTTTATTGTCACGTGTACCGAGGTACAGGGGAAAAAACGGCTTTTGTTGCGTGCTGACCAGTCAACGGAAGGACAATACGTTTTCACACTTCTGCAACCTCTTGCCTGAAGGGAAGGAAGCGAGAGAAAACCGGAGCGTTTGGGATGTGGGGGGGGGAAACCGGAGCTCCCGGAGGAAACCCACGCGGTCACGGGGAGAACGTGCTAACTCCACACAGACAGCAACCGAGGTCGGGATTGAAGTAGGGTCTCTGGCGCTGCTGGCTCCCTTATCCTATACATTAATTGAATGTCCCCAATTAAGATCCGCAGGGGTAGGTTCCACTTGTAGCACCACAGTAACAGAGGAGAGCTTACTTTTCTCGGATTTCGGGGACGCCCCACTCCACACGTCACTCGAGCAATAAGGGATGAAACTGAAATGGAAAACAGAAGTCCAATTATCAAATGCAATCAATGCAGCCCAATGGGGATGGTATGTCAAGGAATTGTACAGAATAATGGCCTGAAGAAACGTCCTGACACCAAACGTCACCCATGATCTGAAGATAGGTCCCAACCTGAAATGTCGCCTATCCATGTTCTCCAGAGCACATGGCATGGTGGCGCAGCGGTAGAGTTGCTGCCTGACAGCGCCAGAGACCCTGGTTCGATCCTAACTACGGGTGCTGTCTGTACGGAGTTGGCATGTTCTCCCCGTGACCGGCGTGGGTTTTCTCCGGGTGCTCCGGTTACCTCCCACCTTCCAAAAACGTACAGATTTGTAGGTTTGGTATAAATGTAAATTGTCCCCAGTGTATGTAGGATAGTGTTTGTGTGCGGGGATCGCTGGCCGGTGTGGACTCGGTGGGCCGAAGGGCCTGTTTCCGTGCTGTATCTCTAAACTGAACTTTATAAACTAAACTAAACTCAACAAGAGCTTCTGTTGGCTGTGAAATGCTCTGGGACGCCCCAAGGCTAAGAAAAATCTAAGCAACAAGTCTTTGCTTCTATAATAACCTTTGGAGCCCGTCTTGGGTTTCTGCTACAGTTACAACATGCCAATAAACTAAACAGGGCAAGGTCACTTCAGCAGAGGTTAGGATTGAAAACCCAGAGAGAGAGAATCACCACCAGTAAAGGCGTTCTTAAAACCTCCCCCAGGTCACCAAACCCAGAATGAATGGGAGGAAAGAAGTTTGTCTAGTATACGTTGGGACCCAGGTTGCCAACTTCCTCACTCCCAAATACGGGGCAAGGGGTGACGTCACCGCCCCGCCCCCCACGTGACCTCACCCAGCCAGCGGCCACGTGCTCCCGCTCCACCAATGGTGGCCGCATTTTGTGAGACCGCCGTATAGAGTTGCTTTTATTGAATCTTATTGAGCTGACTAAAACTTACACGATATTAGCATTCCACCAGTGAGGGTTTTCTTCCGGCTGAGAAGACAGGATTCCAGTTCCTGTTGGAAGGATAACCCAAAAGGTCAGGTCCAGAGGTCATCGGCTTTGTTAATACAACACAGTTCTTCATGCCTCCTCCACTGGCAGTGAGGCCCAGCGCATGTTGGAGAAACATCACCTCATATTTCGCTTGGGCATCTTACAAACCAACGGTATGAATATTGATTTATTCACAAAATGATGGAGTAACTCAGCAGGTCAGGCAGCATCTCGGGAGAGAAGGAATGGGTGACGTTTCTGGTCGAGACCCTTCTTCAGACTGAATATTGATTTCTCTAACTTCAACTTGCATTCCCTCTCCCTCTGTCCCTTCCCCTCCCGAGTTCTCAGACTATTTCACTGTCCTTCTGATTAATTTTACTGATTGTGTGCCTCGTTGTCACCTTCCCCTCAGAAGGGTCTCGACCCGAAACGTCACCCATTCCTTCTCTCCAGAGATGCTGCCTGACCCGTTAAGTTACTCCAGCACTTTGTGTCTATCGTCGGTCTAAACTGGCCTCTGTAGTTCTTCCCGTTCACATTTTATCAGAGACATGTTTTATTCATCTGATTATTTAAAATCTCAGGGTCTCTGATTGTCTAAGAGATTTTTTCTTGACACCACAAAAGGTTTTGCTCTCAGGGGCAAGGCCTAATGATACACTACTTGAGGCCTAGCTGTCTCATGCAGCCCACTCTCCTGTCTGGGGTCGCCATGGCAACCAGGCCTCAAGTTTGTTGGAGCCACAAGGCCGCAATTTTTTTTTCTTCACGTTTTTATTGTTTTTCCATAATATGATTCACCGAATGATCACAACCCAGACCTACTGTTTATTTTTAGTGCTTCACTGATTTTCCTTCATTACTTACCTTTTTCGTTGGCAGTTCCATAAAGGACCACTATTGGAAAGAATGAATGAATGATACTTTATTCCCCCATGTACCTAGGCACAGTGAAATGCTTTGTTTTGCCTACAACCTAGGCAGTATGCAAGTGTCGCCATTTGTTGGTGCCGACAAAGTTGCAAAAGTACCGATCAGCCCTGTCTACTGCCTGACATCAAACATGGCCGCAGCCCCACCTCCCCCCCCCCCCCCCCCCCATCTTTGTCTATCCTCAGCATTACATCCTTGGTTACATCCATGGGGTTGTGAAAGGCATTGTACCAGCAGTTTCTAACACCCACACTGTCGTAAGTTCATTAGGGAAAGGAGCAGAATTAGGCCATTCTGCCCATCAAGTCTACTCCGTCATTCAATCATGGCTGATCTGTCTCTCCCTCTCAACCCCATTCTCCTGCCTTCTCCCCATAACCCCTGACACCCGCACTAATCAAGAATCGATCTCTGCCTATCTCTTGTAAAAACATATACATTTCTTAAAGGATTGGACAGGCTAGATGCAGGAAAAATGTTCTTGATATTGGGGGAGTCCAGAACCATGGGTCAGAGTTTATGAATAAGGGGTTGGCCATTGAGGACTTAGATGAGGAAAAACTTATTCACCCAGAGAGTTGTGAATCTGTGGAATTCTCTGCCGCAGAAGGCAGTGGGGCCGATTCACTAAAATTGTAAATTATCCCTAGTGTATAGAATAGTGTCAGCGTGTGAGAATCGCTGGTCGGCGCGGACTCAGTGGGCCTGAGAGCCCGTTTCCACGCTGTATCTCTAAAGTCTAAACAATTTTATAACCTTGATTCCCCTAAAGTCTATCTATCTCAACAGAGAGAGAGTTAGCTTGTACAATTCGTTGGCAGAACATCATTACCAAGATATGAGAGAATAATTTTTCGACTCTTATTGCGAGCATATTTCCTTCCCTACATTCTGTCTCCCTCTCCCCCTCCATCAGTTCGTCAATACCACCCCTCCATCCTCACCTACCGCCTTCCAATCTCTGCCTCAACTCTCCCTCTCATGCCTTTAGACACAAAATGTTGGAGTAACCCAGCGGGTCAGGCAGCATCTCTGGAGAAAACGAATCGGTGACATTTCAGGTCGGATCCCTTCTTCAGTTCCGACCCAAAAGGTCACCCATTCCTTTTCTCCACAGATGCTGTCCGACCCGCTGAGTTACTCCAGCACTTTGTGTCTACCTCCGGTATAAAGCAGCATCTGCACTTCCTTCCTACACACTCCCATTTCTATAGTCTATCTTCCATTTGCACTCTTCGGACTGATGCAAGGTCTTGACCCAACATGTTCGCCATACTTTTGCCTCCGCAGATGCGGTTTAACCTGTTGAGTTCTTCCAGCTTTTTTTTTTGTCTGCCCCTTAAACTTGGGGGCCACATCTTCTCAGCAACTTAAGACCTTAACAGATTTTAAACAGTTCACTTCTCATTCTTCTAAAGTTCTAAAGTTCACTATGGACCCAACATAGTTCATCTTTCCTCATGACATACCTCCTCCATCCTAGGAATCGATTTAGTGAATCTTCTCTGCACTGTCTTCTTGCAGCTACAAGTCTGTTCCTCCTTGGTTTACTTTATTCTCACGTGTACCGAGGTACAATGAAAAGCTTTCATACGACAAGGTCATGTGATAGGGGTAGAATTCAGCCATTCGGCCCATCAAGTCTACTCCGCCATTCAACCATGGCTGATCTATCTTTCCCTCTCAACCCCATTCTCCTGCCTTCTCCCCATAACCCCTGACACCCGTACTAATCAAAAATCGATCTATGCCTTAAAAATATCCACTGACTTGCATTCACTGAATGCATACACTGAATGCATTCAAGAGAGAGCTAGATAGAACTCTTAAGGATAGTGGAGTCAGGGGGTATGGGGAGAAGGCAGGAACGGGGTACTGATTGAGAATGATCAGCCATGATCACATTGAATGGTGGTGCTGGCTCGAAGGGCCGAATGGCCTACTCCTGCACCTATTGTCTATTGTCTATTGACTTGGCCTCCACAGCCGGCTGTGACAAAAAATTCCATAGACTAAAGAGATTTCTCCTCATCTCCTTCCTAAAAGAAGATATTTTAATTCTGAGGCTATGACCTCTAGTCCGAGACTCTCTCACTAGTGGAAACATCCTCTCCACATCCACTCTATCCAAGCCTTTCACTATACTGTATGTTTCAATAAGGTCCCCCCCTCATTCTTCTAAACTCCAGCGAGTACAGGCCCAGTGTCGACAAACGCTCATCAGTTTAACCTGCTCATTCATTTTGGTGCATGCTATGTCTTCTGTCTTGCACCCTCTTCCAGGCATTCCTTTTTAATCTTTCTTCCCACTTTTATTTCCCCACTCAAATCCCCATCTTCCCCCTGCCTCTGAACCTGCTGAAAATAACCTCTCCTAGGTTGAAACATAAAGCTGTCTAGAACTGCTGGTACTGATGGTAATGTCCTCAACTTGGTTAGTTTAGAGATACAGTGTGGAAACAGGCCCTTCGGCCCATCAAGTCCATGCCGCCTTCCTATCTGGCAGAAGGTACAAAAGCTTGAAAGCGCGCACCACCAGACTCACGAACAGCTTCTTCCCCTTTGTTATCAGGCTTCTGAACGGTCCTTTCATGAGCTAGGGCACTGTCCGATTCACCTCTACCCCATTGCGGACATTGGACTTTGTCTGTGGAACTGATGCGCTACAATGCTGAGAACTATACTCTGCATTCTGAACCTTCCCCTTTGCTGTACTTGAGTTTGACCTGATTGTATTTATGTGTGCATTATCTGATCTTAATGGGCAGCATACTAAACAAAGTTTTTCACTGTACCTCAGTACACATGACAATAATAAACCTAAAGCTAAGCCGACCGTCGATCACTGGTTCACACCAGTTCTGTGTTATCCCACTTTCTCATCCACCCCCTACACATTAGCAGCAATTTACAGAGACCGATTAACTTACAAAGCCGTGCCTCTTTGGGATGTGGGATACTGCGTGGAGACAGGTCCTTGGGCCTAGGTCGGCACTAACTCGTGGTCACCCCATACAATTGCACTATCCTACACATTAGGGACAATTCACAAATTTACCAAAGTCAATTGACCTACAAACCTGAGATAGACACAAAAAGCTGGAGTAACTCAGCGGGTCAGACAGCATCTCTGGTGGAAAGGAATAGGTAACGTTCAGGGTCTGAAAAATGTTGTCTCGTCCCGAAACGTCACCTATTCCTACTCTCCAGAGATGCTGCCTGACCCGCTGAGTTACTCCAGCATTTTGTGTCTATCTTTGGTTTAAACCAGCATCTGCAGTTTACACCGCACAGCTGCAAACCCGCACGTCTTTGGAGTGTGGGAGGAAACCAGAGCACCCGGAGGAAACCCCCGAGTTCACCGGGAGAACGCTCAAACTACACACACACATGCACGCACGCACGCACGCACACACACACAAAAACACACACACACACACACACACACACACACACACACGCGCGCACGCACACACACACCGCGCGCGCGCACGCACACACACGCACAAAAACACACACACACACGCACACAAACACACACACACACAAAAACACACACACAGACGCACACACAAAAACACACACACAGGCGCGCACGCACGCACGCGCGCACACGCGCACACACGCGCGCACACACGCACACACACACACACACACACACACACACACACACACACACACACACACACACACAGCACCCAAGGTCGGGATTGAACCGGGGTCTCTGGCGCTACCCGCTGTGGATTCCCATGTGTTTCTGAAGACCCTCTCTTTCCACGTACGCCGCCTGACATGCTGAGCATTTGCAGCACTCCCGGTTTCTGCAGATGGCCAGCGTGAGGCGCTGGTTGCTGTCGGGTTGCTGACACACACCTGTCTTACTGTGGGGCCAGTGGGTGGAGCTCATTAGTCGGTGCATAGAGTTGTAGCGGCTGTCACAGTTCTCCTTGCTGAAGCAGTACCAGCCCCCTGGGAGAGCAAACAAAGAGGCACGGGGTTAACATGGCAACAAGGCATTCATAAGTTATAAAGTCACACAGTGTGGAAACAGGCCCTTCGGCCCAACTTGCCCACACCAGCCAACATGTCCCAGCTACACTAGCCCCACCTGCCTGCGTTTGCCTCCAAACCTGTCCTGTCCATGTACCTGTTTAACTGTTTCATAAATGTTGGGATAGTCCCAGCCTCAACTACCTCCTCTGGCAGCCTCCATGCACCCACCACCCTCTGTGTGAAAACGTTGCCCCTCAGATTACTATTAAATCTATTCCCCTTCACCTTAAATCTATGTTTGTAGATGATGGGAGCAGAATAGGTAATTTAGTCCATTATGTCTACTCCACTCAATCATGGCTGATCTCTCTTTCCCTCTCAACCCCATTCTCCTGCCTTCACCACATAACCCCTGACATGCGTACCAATCAAGTATCTATCTATTTCTGCCTTAAAAATATCCATTGACTTGGCCTCCACAGCCTTCTGTGGCAATGAATTCCACAGATTCACCACCGTCTAACTAAAGAAATTCCTTCTCATCTCATTCCTAAGGGAACAATTTTTATTTCTGTGGCTATGACCTCTAGTCCTAGACTCTAGCTCAAGTGGAAACATCCTCTCCACATCCACTCTATTCAGTCCTTGCAGTAGTTTAGTTTAGTTTAGAGATACAGTGCAGAAACAGGCCTTTCGGCCCACCGAGTCCGCACCGACCAGCGATCCCCGCACACGAACACTATCCTACATACACCAGGATACATTTACAATTATACCAAGCCAATAAACCTACAAACCCAGGTTCTGTCTATCTGTACTGAGTTTGCACATTCTTCCTGTGACCACGTGGGTTTTCTCCGGGTGCTCTGGTTTCCTCCCACACTCCAAAGACGCGTGGGGGGGGTGTAGGTTAAATGACTTCAAGTGTGTGGTGTGTAAATTGTCTCTAGTGTGTAAGATGGAACTAGTGTAAGGGGGACCTTACGTTGGTCGGTGTGGACTCGGTGGGCCGAAGGGCCTGTTTCCACGCCGTATCTCTAAACTAAAAATCATGATACTTCATCCACATTCCTTGGAATATCTTGTCCTCGGGTACATTATTTATGGCACTTCCGATGATAATAACACTTTGATTTTTTTCCGGGAGAGGAGATTAGCGAGGATGACACAGACAAGGAATTATTTCTTTCTTTCTCGGGTTGTTCCGAGGACATTAACTGCTGACCGCATAATGCGAGGCAGGTTAGCCAGGCCGGGCAGACGATGTGCACTCCATCCTTAAAAGGGCATTAGTCAACCCGTTGGTGTTTACAATGATTTCTCATGATCATTTCCTGGTACTAGTTCAGGGATGACATAATGGATGACATAAGCATGCAGGTACAGCAGGCAGCGAAGAAAGGGGATCTTATCGAAACGTATAAGATTATTAAGGGGTTGGACATGTTAGAGGCAAGAAACATGTTCCCAATGTTGGGGGAGTCCAGAACAAGGGGCCACAGTTTAAGAATAAGGGGTAGGCCATTTAGAACTGAGATGAGGAAAAACTTTTTCAGTCAGAGAATTGTGAATCTGTGGAATTCTTTGCCTTAGAAGGCAGTGGAGGCCAATTCTCTGAATGCATTCAAGAGAGAGCTAGATAGAGCTCTTAAGGATAGCGGAGTCAGGGGGTATGGGGAGAAGGCAGGAACGGGGTACTGATTGAGCATGATCAACCATGATCACATTAAATGGAGGTGCTGGCTCGAAGGGCCGAATGGCCTCCTCCTGCACCTATTGTCTATTGTCTACACAGTAGGAAAACTCAGTTCAGTTCAGTTCAGTTTATCGTGTGTGTACCGAGCGAGGTACAGGGAAAATCTTTTGTGACTTTCCCGATATTGCTATCAGGCAACTGAACCATCCTCTCATCAGCTAGAGTGCGGACCTGGTGAGGTCTCCCACCTACTTCATTGGAGGCCTTCCATCTATCATTGGATATGTGTAGGAAGGGCCGGCAGATGCTGGTTTACACCAAGGATAAGGCACAAAATGCTGGAGTAACTCAAACGGGTCAGGCAGCATCTCTGGAGAAAAAGAGTCGGTGATGTTTCGGGTCGAGAACCTTCTTCAGATCTTTGGACTTTATCAAACTTCAACGTTAAACACCGATGAGCCAAAGCATTGTGACCACTGACAGGTGAAGTGAATAACATTGGTTATCTTGTTACAATGGTACCTGTCAAGGAGTGGGATATATTAGGCAGCAAGTGAACAGTCAGTTCTTGAAGTTGAAGTGTTGGATTCAGGAGAAATGGGCAGGAGTAAAGACCTGAACGACTTTGACAAGGGCCAAATTGTTATGGCCAGACGACTGGGGTCAAAGCATCTCTGAAACGGCAAGGCTTGTGGGGTGCTCCCGGTCAGCAGTGGTGAGTACCTACCGACAGTGGTCCGAGGAGGGACAAACCACAAACCGGCGACAGACAGGGTGTTGGGCACCCAAGGCTCATCGATGCGCGAGGGCAACGAAGGCATATTAGGCAGATGGTCATAATGTTTTGGCTCATCAGAGAATGTTGTACCCCTTATCATTTAGCTGTGCCCTGTGGACTGATTGATTGTAACCATGTAGGGTCTTTACTTTGACTGGATAGCACGCAAACAAAGGTTTTTCACTGTACCTCTGCGCACATGACAATAATTAACTAAACTAAACTATAGCAAGCTAAGTAAAGAACTGCAGATGCTGGTTTACAAAGGAAAGACACAAAGTGCTGGAGTAACTCAGTGGGTCAGGCAGTATTCCTGGAGAACATGGATAGGTGATGTTTCAAGTTGGGTCCCTTCTTCAGACTATCCACGTTCTCCAGGGATGCTGCCTGACCCGCTGAGTTACTCCAGCACTTGGTGCTTTACACATGGAGCAGGTGATGAGTGAAAAAGACTTAGAGCAAGTCAGGACAAGAGGTCATTGCGCAGAGTATTGTAGATGTGGCCCAGTCCATCGCCCAGACCCGTCTCGCCACCATTGCCTCCAACTACACTTTACACCACCCTCAAGAAATCAGGCAACATAATCAAAGACCTTTCCCATCCCGGTCACTCCTTCTCCCTGCTCCCATCGGGCAGAAGGAACAGAAGCTTGAAGGCACACACCACCAGACTCAGGAACAGCTTCTTCCCCTCTGTAATCAGGCTTCTGAACGGGCCTTCCATAAGCTAGGGCATTGTCCGATTCACCTCTACCCCATTGCGGACATTGGACTTTGTCTGTGGAACTGATGCGCTACAATGTTGAGAACTATATTTTGCACTCTGTATCTTCCCCTTTACTCTACCTACTGTACTCGAGTTTGACTCAATTGTATTTATTTATGGAATTATCTGATCTGATTTGGATGCAAAACAAGCTTTTCACTGAACCTCTGCACATGTGACAATAATAAGCCTAAACCTTACCCCATTCAGTTTCTCTCTCCACAGAAGCTGCCTGGCTACCAGAAGATGTACAGTATATTCTTTTATTTTGTTTAGTTTAATTTGGAGTTTAGAGATAGAGAGTGGAAGTAGACCCTTTGGCCCATCGAGTCCCCACCGATCAGAGATCACCCTGTACAACAGCACTCAGCACTATCCAACACACTGGGGGCAATTTACCATCTACAGAAGCCAATTAATCTCCAAACCTGGAGTGTGGGAGGAAACCGGAGCGCCCGGAGAAAACCCAAGTGGTCATGGGGAAAATGTACAAACTCCGTACAGACAGCACCTGCCGTCAGGATCGAACCCGGGTCTCTGGCGCTGCAAGGCAGCAACTCTACGTCGAGTCCTTTAGACACATGGTCCTTTACGAAAGGCCAAACTCACCTTCTAAAAAGACAAGCCAACGCCTGCTTCCTTTAGACTCCTTGATGTAGTATCTGTGAAGGCAAGGTCAGGGATATCAGTTAGACCATTGACTGTCAGTGAAAGGACTCGGTTTAAATTCAAGTGCAGGAGGGAACTGTGGATGGTGGTTTACACCAAAGACAGACAGAAAAAGCTGGCGTAACTCAGCGGGACAGGCAGCATCTCTGGAATAAAGGATTGCGTGACGTTTCGGGTCTGAAGATGGGTCTCGACCCAAAACGTCAGCCATTCCTTTATTCCAGAGATGCTGCCTGCCCCGGCTGAGTTAGAAACATAGAAACATAGAAAATAGGTGCAGGAGGAGGCCATTCGGCCCTTCGAGCCAGCA